>NC_141994.1:26136336-26408836 GCF_049901715.1 Pseudonaja textilis | reverse complement strand
TCTCTGGGGAGAGAGACTTTTGGCTTCATGAAAGGAAAGCAGCCTTGTGTTCCCGCGCAGCCTGGATTAATTGCTTTGGGGGTGACATTTCTCTGGGAACCACCAAAATTTTCTCACAAACCACCAGTGGAATAGAATATAGGAATAGAGTAGAATAGAATATAGGAATAGAATAGAATAGCATAGCATATAGCATAGCATAGCATAGCATAGCATAGCAAAGCATAGTATAGCATATAGAATATAGTAGAATAGAACAGAATAGAATAGCACATAATATAGAACAGAATAACGGAATAGAACAGAACAGAACAGAATAGAATGAGCGGGAAGGGACTTTGGAGGTCTTCTAGTCCAGCCCCCTGCTCAAGCTGGAGAATCTAGAATAGAATAATAGAATGCAGAATAGAATAGAATAGCATGTAGAATAGATAGCATGTAGTGTAGTGTAATGTAGTGTAGTGTAGTGTAGTGTAGTGTAGTGTAGTGTAGTAATAGAATAGGAATAGAGTAGGAATAGAATAGAATAGAATGAGCTGGAAGGGACCTTAAAGGTCTTCTAGTCCAGCCTCCTGCCCAAGCAGGGGACCTATACCATTTCAGATAAGTGACTAGTCTCTTCTTAAAAGTGACTAGTGACTAGCAGGGGACCTATACCATTTCAGATAAGTGACTAGTCTCTTCTTAAAAGTGACTAGTGACTAGCAGGGGACCTATACCATTTCAGATAAGTGACTAGTCTCTTCTTAAAAACCATTTGCATTCTTTTAGAGAGTCGTTGAGGCCCCTTGGAGTTTTGTCTGTGTAGTCAGGGTCAGATAGTTAAGTCCACATTTTGGACAGAGAGGGCCTCTGGTTTGACAGAGGGGTCAAAGAGGCCACCTGTGTCCAAACTGAACAGCCCTCCCTCAACAGAGAGGGAGGGATACAACATTATCTTTCTCCAGTCAACAACACAGTCCTTTCAGCAGTTCCAAGAAGGTGCCACGCCCATTTGCACCACTCAGGTGACCCTGAGGACACAGACAAGTGGCCTCAATGTCTCTCTAAAAATGCTGCAAATGACCAGCCATCTGCAAGGAGTATCAATCCTTCCCTTCCCCACCCTCCAGTCAGAGCTGAAGAAGCTTCTCGGATGAGAAGTGAATCATCTTCAAAGGAAAAAAAAAAAACCCCAGAAAGTCCAGTTGCCCCTTGAAAAAAAACAACCCACACACCTTTGGGACCAGTGTCACAGAGATGATAAAGGCAAAACTGTATAAAATGAATGAATGAATTCTTTACTGATATGAGGAAACCATGGAGGGAGCCAGGGAGGGATGTTCAGCATAATGAAAAAAAGGCTTAGGGGGACATGAGGCATCTTCCAATCCTTGAAGGGTTGTCGCAGGAAAGAAGGGGTCAACTTATTCTCCAAAGCACAAGAAGCAGCGGATGGTGGAAGCTCCTCAGAGGGAGGTCCAATCTAGGAACGAGGAAGGATTTCCTGACAGCCGGAATGATTTATCAATGGCTTAGTTTGCCTCCTGGAGTTGTGCATGCTCCATCACTGAAAGTTTCCCAGAAAAAAAAACAAAAAACATCGGACACTCATTTGTTGTCGAGGTTGATTGAAAGACTTTCTGTCTTTGGCCTGGGTTGGACTAGAACACCTTCAAGAGCCCTGTGAGTCTATGAATCTGGCTAGGGAAGCTTGGCACATCCTGGCCTGCACTTGGCCAACCTCCAACAAGGGAATAGCTTCACCCCCAGGAAGGAATCCCGTCCCTATGATCTCTTCTTGCTCACGCCCCATGCAGCAAGTGAAGTTTTAGTCCCACCCTTGCCCATCCTGGTCAGATCCCGGTTTGCCACTTGCCAGGTGGCCAAACTGCAGGTTTTTCCTTGCACAAGAAGGGAAGAATTGAAATCTTTCTATTTTGGAAAGGGAATTCTCCTTTCCCCTAGGAAGCTGCCTCGTTGGCACCCAACTCCTGTCCAGGTTGGGAGGGGTGGGTGGGCAGGATCTAGAACATCAGGGTGATCTAGAACGTCAGAAACCCTCCCTGCCTCCTTTGGGAAGAAGATCTCTCCCGCGGAGATGAGAAACCCGCCGGTGGGAAGGAGCCTTCCGACAAAATATGCCAGCAAAGTTGCCGGAGCTGAACACCCAGATCCCCGCGAAATTGACTAGGGAAATCGGGGACCCCTTTCCTTCCGTCCCCCAGGTCCGGGAAGCCCCCTTCCCTGGATTTCCATTCCCGTGCCCGTGTGAACCGGCCGCCCGGGCAAGACACGTGCAGGGCCGGCGAGGAGCAGGAGAACTGCTTTCCTCGTCCCCCGATGATTTCCCCCAGGTTGGGGTCCCTCGGCGGCCAACGAGACCCCCAGCAAGGCGTGGGGAGGCTCTCAGCAGTCGGAGGGCGGCTGTTTGGGGAGGGGGTCGCAGTGGGGCGAGGGTGGCCAGCTCCATCCGGTCCGGTCGCTTTGCAAGAGCCCTAGAGGGAGCCGGTGACGCAGGACCTGAGTGAGGGGAGGAGGGAGGGGGAAGAAGAGAAAAAGAGGGGAGCGGGAGGAAGAAGAGGAAGAGGAAGAAGACAAGTGGGAGGAAGAGGGGGAAGAAGAGAAAGAAGAAGAGGGGGAGGGGAGGAAAGGAGAAAAGGAAAAAGGAAAGGAAGAAGAGGAGAGGGGGAAGAGGAGGAGGGGAAGAGGGAAGAAGAGAAGGAGGAAGGAAATGAGGAGAGGGGAAGAGGATGGAGAAGGAAAGGAAGAAGAGGAGAGCAGGGAAGAGGAGAAGGGAAGAAGAGGAAGAAGAAGAGGGAAGAAGAGAAGGAGGAAGGAAAAGAGGAGAGGGGGAAGAGGAGGGAGAAGGAAAGGAAGAAGAGGAGAGGGGAAGAGGAAGGGGGAGGAGGGGCAAGAAGAAGAGGAGGAGGAGGAGGCGGCTGGCCGCCAACTTCGGGAGTTTCCATGGCTTCCCTTGTATGGCGAAGCGGGTCCCCGCAGGAGGCGGAGGCGGAGGCGGCGGGGGCGGCCGGGCTCCCGGGTGGGCTGAGTCGCCTCGCCTCGCCTCGCTCGGATCCGAGGCGCTCTTCCAATCCGCGGGAAGCCCAGACGGAGCCCTCCTCCTCCTCCTTCCTCGCTCCACCCTCCCTCCCTCCTCCTCCTCCTCCTCCCTCCTGCCTCCCAAGCGGGGAATAAAGCCGGCAAAGGCTCGGCGCGGCCCCCGCTGCCCCCGGAAAGCCGCCGGCACCGCTTCGCCCGAGCCGGCTCGGATGGCGGCAGTGGCAGAGGCGGCCAAGGAGCAGCGCCGGCAGAAGAGCCGCCGCTGATGTGACCGCCTGGGCTCGGTCGCTTCTGCCCGCCTCGCTGCCTCCTCCTGCCCTCCGCAGCCTCGCGGCTTCTCTCTCCCCCTCGCAGCCGCCTGAGCTGCCGAGAAGCTCCGCGGAGGAAGGAGAGCGAGCGGGGCAGGCTATCCCCTTGCCCGGCTGGGCTCAGTCGCTCGCTTCTCCGCCTGCCAACTTTCTCCTGCTTCCCTCCCTCCCTCCCTCGCGGGCTCCATCACTTGGGTTCTTCTTCTTCTTTTTGTGGTCCTCCTCCTCCCCTCCTCCCCTTGTCCTTTCTGTCTTTTTTGGGGGGAGGGGGCCGGGGGTGTTCGGTGGGGAGGGGGCCCTCGATCTTCGCCCGGGAAGATGGCTGCGAGCTGGTGGTTCTTCTTCAGCCTGACCCTTTGCCAGTCTTTGGTGATGAACCTCTCCGCCGAAGGGCCCTTCCCGTCGCCTACCACGTAAGTGCCGCCGGAGCCCGGCTGGGGCTTGGGAGGAAAGGTCTGGGCTGGGGAGACGGTGGGGCTAGAAGAAAGAAGGTAGGTAGGTAGGATGGAGAGAGAATGAGAGGAAGGAAGGAAGAGATGAGCAGAAGGAAAGAAGGCGAGAGAGGGGAAGGAAGGAAGGAAGGAAGGAAGGAAGGAAGGAAGGAAGGAAGGAAGGAAGGAAGGAAGGAGAGAATGCGAGGAAGGATGAGAAGGAGGGGAGATGAAGAAAGGAAGGAAGGAGAGAATGAGAGGAAGGAAGAAAGAGATGAGAAGGAAAGGAGAGAGAGAGATGAAGGAAGGAAGGAATGAAGGAGAGAATGCGAGGAAGGATGGGAAGGAAGGAAGAGAGAGGAAGGAAGAAAAGAAAGGAAGGAAGGAAGGAAGGAATGAAGGAGAGATTGCAAGGAAGGAAGGAAGAGATGAAGAAAGGAAGGAAGGAGAGAATGAGAGGAAGGAAGGGATAAGGAGAAGGAAAGAAGGAGAGATGAAGGAAGAGGGAGATGAGGAAGGAAGGAAGGAAAGGAAGGAAAGGAGATGAAGAAGGAAGGGAAGGAAGCAAGGAAGAGTTGAGGAAGGAAAGGAAATATGAGGAAGGAAGGAAGGAAGCTTGAAGAGGGCCACAAGGAGTGGGGAATAAGGCTGGAAAAACCACGGGCGGGGAAAAGACAGCAAATCCGAGGTAGAACCAATATTTGGTTGGGGAAGGACGCTCATCCGTGCTTGGAGGGGGAGACCGACAGCGAGCAGAAACCCTCGCAGGGGGCCGAGAAGGAAAGGGGTACTTGTAGTGACACCCCTTCCCTGCGCTCGGCCAACTCCGGAGCATCCTTAAATAGCCCCTCTCGGCTTCCCGGCCGTTTACAGCTGCGCGCAAAGGAGAAAGTTTCGAGTTACAGTCCCGGCCCTCTGTGACTTCGAGGGCTATTTTTGGGACCCAACATTTTTGCAAAGAGAGAGAGAGAGAGAGAGAGATGGGGGGCGACGACGTCAAAGCGTTTCCTCTCTTGCCGCTACTGAAAGACGCTGTCCCGAAGTCCCCAAACTCTTTAACTTTTCCCAAACTCTCTTTGCAACCTGGAGAATTTGCCCAGCTGTTTTTCTTGACAGGTTCTTTTTGTGTGTGGGGTGGTGGTGGTGGTGGTGGTTTGCTTTGAGCCCTCTCTGCTTTCCGGTGCCTCTATACGCATGTGCAAAATTAGAGCTGTTTCTCTCCCCCCTCCTTAAAAAAAAAAGCTATATAAGGGAACTTAAATGTTGCTTCTACAACAGCAACAGTTCCTTGTTTCGTTTCGGCAGGGCTGCAACGCGGCCCTCTTTGAGGTGTGAATTTCAGCACCTCCTTTTGGAAAACAACACACCTGTCTTTGATGGAAACAGATGCAAAATTCACGGTTAAGAAAAGACAGCAGGAAAAAAAAAAGATTTAAAATCTGGCCAGGGACAGACAGAAGAGACTTGAAAGGATCCAATGGAATCGCTTTGTTTTGTTAGTGTAGAAAAATTTCAGTTTCTTTTTAAAATAAAAATAAAAAGATGGACAATTGTTATTAAGCATCGTTCTTACTTATTATCCCTTTAACTCATCTTCTGTGGGCTTTATAAACACTGATCGGCTGGTTTAGCAAAATCCAAATTGTTTTAAAGGTTTCAGCTCAGGTTTATCAGTTCATTACCTAACTAGATCCATTTTTTCTCTGTTACTTTCTGAGATCTCCAGTGGGTTACTTAGAGATCTAGAGAGAGAGAGAAAAGTTAAAACCGAATTGCATCATTACAAATCTGCAACTGCATGCAAAATTGCCTTTTTCAAGTGATTTAAGGAAGCCTGATTTTTTTTTTATACCAAGTATCCATTTCCATGAGTTCTGCCACAGTGTGAAGGAAAGCAATGTTTCCTTCCACGTTTTCACAAATTTTAAAACCCAACTTTATATTCGGTGAATCAAGAGGATTGTTGCTTAATTTGGAAGCACCCTGTCAGTCACTAAAATAAATCTGGCACTGACCACAAATACATGCATCTTGCAAAGAATAAATAAATATAAAGACTAAACTAGGCTTAAGAATAGAAATTATCGGGCTACTCTTTCTGAGGCTAGAAGTATCACCATGGAAGCAAGAATAAAAGATTAATTTTGAATTTAGATTTAGCAAGGAAGAAGTTGTGTGCTAAATAAATAGGGTTTCTGTACAGCATCTTTAAACCTTGATTTCTGTCTGTAACTGATCAGCCAGGTATTCTTCTATAAGGCAGCTCTGAATTAAAATTGCTTTGTTTGACAAGACAAGGACATGAGAATTCAGTTTGGAAATAAGCCATCGGAATAGCCGAAGGATATGGGTATAGGTAGAGATAGATAAAATAAGACAGAATAATAGGGTTGCTATTATGTCTGCTTGCTTAGATGACAATAACCAGATTTAATTTTAAAACCTTTTCTTTACAAAATGAAAATGTAGACAGTCAAATTCAGGAGGCCTACCCGATAAATAATTAAATGCTGGCCTTGTTATGTGAAAAATTAGCAGCTAATATGTTTGTCTGTTTGAAATTGGATATATGACTGTAATATGGTCAGTTTCAAATAATGTGTACTGAAATATGAATACTTAGCCACAGATATACACAAGCCCACAAACAAATGGATTTGTTGTTGTTTTTTTAATGGAAAAGGCATTTAAAAGGCATCCAGTGTCTGCAATAATATTTAGGAACAAAGATCTTCCCTGAATAACCGGTTTGAAACAATTGATAATATACTGAGTGCTAGAATGCCTTGGTTTTATGCTAATCTCTGCCTTATGTCTTCACTTAGTCATTTAAAAAAGACTATATACTATATGATTTCACTGGTGCCTTCAGACACATTTTTAAGCCCAGAAATATTTTATCAATTCCCACTTAAATTAAATTATTTGCCGGAATGTATTTGTTTTGATAGGGTCATGTGCCAACCGTTGCAATTTGTCATTTTTTAAAATATGAACTGGTGGCAATATTTGTTAGCAGCATGTCATTTTAATGTTTGTGGTATATTTGCATATTGTATAGCCAACTTCATATAGTGTGAACTTGTGTGATTGTTCAAGTGACAGGCAGGCTAAACTTTGAAATACTATGCTGTATTAAGAATTGTATTGAAACGTTCCATCCTTAAATGCATGGGAAAAGAAAACACTTGCGATTTATACAATATTTAAAAGGATTTGAAAGTGGAAAGATTGTACTATAGTCATTTGAGAAGGATATTTTGCTCTCTTTATGCTGTATGTTTTTAAAACACAAGCTTCTTATTTCAGATTTTTTTTTAAAAGGAATGCTTTGTCTGGGGAAAAAATGTTTACATCTTTGTGTTCCCCGAATTCAGGACTTAAAACCCTTGCATTTCATTGTCAACTTGTAAACGCATGTTCTTTGTCATATCTAATGCCCAGATTCAGTGTAATTTTTCATAGCTTACATTCTCCATAAAAAAGAACGGATTTGGAGACGAGCACGTTAGCTTTCCAGAAAATAACTACAATTTAAAACGCCCATTTTTCAAAAATAAAAATAAAATGCACCAGTTTTGTGCCTTCACCCATTAGCAAATAAATAGTGGACAGAATCGCAGCCCTGAAGTCATTTTTATAATTTTTACAAGATTTTTTTTTACTTTATTTCATTTCTTATTTTTACAAAAATTTGCTTTCTTTGGAACATGAGGTATACAAAGGCTCTCATTTCTAGAGGTTTTTAATGGCTAATAGGGGATAATATCTGATCCAGTTTGATGCTTGGGCTGCTCTCTTCCAATAAAATGCAAGCGATTGGTATAAATATGTTCAGTATGGTATTTAAAAAGCCTGTTCCTTAATGGCAGAGTAGATATTACCGAGTTAAGGTCCTCCTTGGGGTAGGGAAGATTGAGTAGCTAATTTTACATCCTAAGTATAACTTTTGGATCCTGT
The DNA here is from genome assembly GCF_049901715.1 of Pseudonaja textilis. Lineage (NCBI taxonomy): Eukaryota > Metazoa > Chordata > Lepidosauria > Squamata > Elapidae > Pseudonaja > Pseudonaja textilis. The sequence continues at coordinate 26,401,095 of NC_141994.1, read as the reverse complement.
TGCAATGCAGTGCTGAATAGCAATATCTTTACAGCCAAGGCATTTCAGGGATTAAAAAAAAAAATTTTTTTTCCCCTCTGGGTCATTCATTGTGCATTGAATAATATATTACTTGGGCTGTCTAGAGGGCACAAGTCTTATCGGGGACCATTATTTTACGTAAATCAAAGAAAAGCAGAGGATTCAAATAAAGGTATTTGTTTTCAGCCAGATGCTTAAAGAGTTTCCTATACCAATTTCCTCTTATTCTTTAACCTGAGCCAAATGCTGCTTGTTAGCTGTCACAGCAAGAAGGATAAACTGCTTTTGAAATTATTTTGGAGGGAGGTCATTATTGTGAATATTATCATTTATTCTGTTGCTTTGCACTCTTTACACTGAGAGCTTCTGCATGGAGACAAATTCCTTGTGTGTCTAAACCAGACTTGGCTGAATAAAATATTCTTTTCTATTGAACTTATAGTCTCACCCTCTGAATAAAATGTCCTGTTAGTGAGAATATGTGCTCTGGAAAAAATATTTAGATCTGCTGATAGATTGAGTGGGGCCAAATATGTTGAAGGAGCACTTGGTTTATTTTTAGGGACAAAGGCAGTCATTTGGAAGGAAGGTCTTGCATTTTCCTTTTAACTTCTTGGCTCTGTGTTCTTTTCTTTTTTTAAAAAAAAAATCTGATAGTACTATAGCTGCTGAATGTTGGAAGGCAGTTGCTTTCTTGTCACTGAGATCATTTTTCTCTTTGAGAGGCTCGAACCCTGAAAACAAAACCCTGTTTTGTTTTTGTATTTCTGCGTGAAATCTTTAGATGTCAAAGCAAGGGAGCTAATTAATCTTCCTATTTTTTTAAAAAAAGTATTCTGCTGTGGGTAAAACTCTATTCCTGTATGTGCTACATTTTCCCTTGGTCAAACAAAGGGAAAACCTTCTCTATTTGTCTGGTGGAAGGCTTGGTTATCGTAATTAAAAAATTGTTATTTATTCGTAATTTATTTTTAAAAAGTTGATCTAAAACCATCTTTGAGCAAAGAAAGGCAGTATGAATTGGAAACAAAAGCCGGCCTGAATAATTCTTTTAGTCAGGGATATTAGACAACTTAGAGACCTTAATTATTACATTTTATATAACTGTGCCAATTGAGGGAACCCCGGGGGTGAGGTCGAAAAAGGATTAAGCCAGGCGCTCTCTTCATTTTCAAATAATCATCTTGAAAAGTTGCTTGATGAAAAGGAAGCATTTCGTTCCTGAGGTTTTATCCCTTTCTCTTCCCACCCAAAGTGAAATCCGTGAAATTATATAAGCGTTAAGAAAAAAATTAAGTTTTAATTCTGAAGTTTTTTTTTTTTTAGAAGTGTCATCAGATAAAAGGACTGCAGCCACAAGTTCCAAGAAATAAGGATCTCTCCCATATTTCTGGGAATAAGCCCCTTTGATTTATTAGACATTACTCTGGTGTAAACACGCATAAACTTTGCAGGATCCTTTTATCCAATATACCTGATATTTGCTTGTCAAGGCTTTAATTTGTCTGCTTTATGGACGTTATGTATTTTTTCCCTTATTGAATGCAGTTTAAATGTGTTTTCCTGTGTCTTCCCTTTCTCTTTAAAACCTTAAGGGCTCCCCGCTTCTATTTTGTGTGATACACAGCTCGATGTCTTAAGTTCAAGGCAAAAAATCCAGCCGGATTTAGGATTTTTTAACAGCTGTTCTTCCAATTCAGCTTTACGTTGGATGGTCGAGGGCTGCATGTATTAAGACTAGTTAGGAAGGAATCGAATTAAGATATAGGGAAAACACACACACGCGCTAGAGGTTGGTGGCTAATTTGGAACGATAAGAAAAATAGTTTCTTCTTCTGAAAATGGTTCAGCAGAGATAGGGAAGGTCTGTTTTTTTTCCCCACAACACTAATCTAAAGGTCTGGAAAATATTTAGATTGCAAAAGGTTTCTGGAATCCTTCTTGTAACACTACTGGAGAAGAATAACTCCAGAAGTGAAGGAAGACTGTCCATTGCAAGTTAGGTGGGCACTAGATCTAGGACTTGTCACATTCCTAACTCTCTTATCTCAGAAGGATGAAAGAGAAATAACCCAAGCTTATGGAAAATCAAGAGGAAGACATCCAGAGATCCAGGATTAACATGATTCAGGTAGTCCCAAACCTACCACATTTTAGCGACCATTAAAAGTTACAATGGCACTGAAAAAAGAGACTTAGGACCATGCTCAAAATTCAGATGGTGAAGATAAGATTGGCCTTTGACACTTTTTCAAAAGGCTCCAGAGATGTGGCTTTTTTGCCAAGGGGCCATCAATCATAAGTTGCATTTAGTTGTAACTTGGAATAGTTGCTAATGAATGGATGTAAGTCCAGAGCTAATGTTTGAGAGAGAGAGGGAGATAGGGACAGAGAGAGAGAGAGAGAGAGAGAGAGAGAGAGAGAGAGAGACACACACAGAGAGACAGAGACAGAGAAAGACAGAGAGACACACACAGAGAGAGAAAGACAGAGAGAGACAGACAGACAGAGAGACAGACAGAGAGACAGACAGAGAGACACAGAGAAACAGAGAGACAGACAGACAGAGAGAGAGACAGAGAGAGACAGAGACAGCGAGAGAGAGAGACAAAGAGACACACACACACACACAGAGACAGACACAGAGAGACAGAGAGACAGAGTGAGAGAGAGACAGAGAGAGATAGAGACAGAGAGAGACAGAGAGAGACACACAGAGACAGACAGACAGACAGACAGACTGACTGACTATCCCACATTTCTGGAATTCTAATAGTATATTCTTCAAACAAATGACCAAAGTTTTGGTTCCGGGAAGTTTTGTTGTTCCTTTTTTTTTTTACAAAATTTTGTTTCTGAGCAATAGTCCTTAGGGTAAGCTAGTCCTAATGTAAGACGAGCTGGATTTTTTTTTTTCATTCTCCTTGCGTAATTTTCATGATTTATTTAACCAAGATTCTAATGAGTTTATGAAAGAGATTGACATTATATGGCATCAACAAATCAGCAAGCTTTTGCAGTTAATTATAGTAATCCCGTTGCATTGAAGCTGCACAACAAAATGGATGGAGCGAGAGCTTTCAAAAGATGGTTAAAGATGAATTCTCTTTCCCTAATGCCTTTTCTCTGCTTCTGCCTCAAAAAGAAAGAAAGAAATAAAAAAATTCCAACGATTCCAAACGATAACATCAATCCTTATGTCAAACAGACAGGATCAGTTTTGAAGCTGAATATTGGCTGTAGGAAAACTTAACTAAAAATTTGGCTTGTACATTCTTTTCTGCTGAGAAAAAACATGAATTATTAGGGTTTCAAGGGGCAGTAATAGGACCACTGTGGATTGGTTCATTGGTGGGAAGAAGTTGCCGTTCTCTGTCCTCAAGATTAGTCATCCACTTAATCCACTTAGGGCAACTCTGGAAAGGGGCACCGGGGGCAAAGTGATGTCCCACTTGTGATATTGTTGTTGGAGAGCAACCATCCCAGTAGGGTAGGAGGGATCAAGCAGGGAATTAGCCTGGATTCGTTACATAAAACCACAAGAGGACTAATTTTGACAAACACCCCCTTTGAATGCCTTGGAGCAGGGATCCCTAATCTGTGGGCCACGGCCCATTATCAGACCGTGATCTCCTTGCAACTGGGCCACGTGAGCCACGGGATGGCACGTGCGCAGCCCGACTCCAAGTGGTGAGCACCAGCGTTCGCAGTCCCACTTGTGTGAGTGGCGGGCACGCATGCCTGCCTCCCACACAAAACCAACCCCTCTCCCCACTCCACCCTGGGCCACCAAATTCAGAAAAGTTGGGAAACATTTGCCTCAGAGCCTTATCTGGTTGTTTCTAGGCGAAACCTTCCAGTCCATGTTTTCCCAAAAGTAAGACTCTGACTTATATTTTTTTTGCCACCCAAAAAGGCACCAGGTCTTATTTTTGGGGGTGTGGGGGGGTGTTGTCCACTGACTCATCTCACTGGTACTGTCAGAGTTTCAGCATTCCAGCAACCCTCCATTCCAATCAATAACTCCAAGACAGACATCTCTCCTTTATTTGGGTAGTAATTGGCACATCTGTAGAATCCCGAAACTGAAAGTTTTGGACTTCCTTGCAAAAGTCAAAACTTACAAATCCATCCTCCCTTAACCTTCATCACATCACATGGTCCAATCACCATCCGTCCTAAAGTAAGATTCCCATTTCATTATGTGCCACACTCAGTGACCTTGAACCAACAAAAGAATTTCATTTTGTCTAACTAGATATACTCAAATGAATTCCTCCCTCCCACTTTCTCAGGCTCAATTGTGTCAGCGTGGTAGCATCAAATCTCAATATGGTTTCCAAAGCTGACACAGAGGGCTTCAGGAACTTCTTCGGCTTTGGATAGTTGCAGCCAGGCCTCTCCCACCTCAACCCATTTCTTCTGTAGCTGATAACAGCTCCGGATCGATCCGGAAAGTCTTGCTGGCTGCACAAGAAATGGGTCAAAGTGTGCAAGGCCTGTCTGCAACTTTGAGAAGGTAAGTAGTAGGGCAGCTCCACCCCCCCATCCCCACTCTACCTAAATTTTTACCTGTGTACCCTGGAGTGGCCAGGGTCTTAATTAGGGCTTATTTTGGGGGTAGGGCTTATACTGGGTGCACATGTAAAAATCAAGCTAGGACTTACTTTCAGGGTAGGTCGTATTTTCAGGGAAACACAATACCTCTACAGAGAACAATAAAGTAGCTACTTTGAACTCTACTCCTGGGGCTCAGATTGTTCAAGCCTGAGAATTGTGTAGATATTTCTAATTATATGCAAGTCATATTATGTGGTAGAATGTACTCTAACCCAACAGATCTGAGCGTTCATTTGTTGTCCTCACCTGAGCACAGGGTCCTCATCATGGCCTATGTACAGAAAGGCTGGTTCACCAGCCATATCTGTACAGCCGAAGTCTTTTTTAAATAGGATAAGAGAGATGGAGTTGTTCTGCTTTTCTGCTGGAGATCAAGAGGATTAGGTACGTTAATCCTAGCCCTTCCGGTTATAAGCTAATTATAAAAATTAAGCCTTAAATGTATTAGAGTGACTTGGGAGGTTGCAAGCAGTAATAGTACCAGTGGTGGGATTCAATTTTTTTTATTACCAGTTCTGTGGCCCTGGCTTGGGTGGGTGTGGTGTGGCTTGGTGGGCAGGGCTTGGTGGGCATGGCAGGGGAAGGATACTGCAAAATCCCCATTCCCTCCCCACTCCTGGGGGAAGGTTACTGCAAAATCCCCATTCCCTCCCCACCCCACTAACCTGCTTTCCAGCTCCATTCTCCTGTGCAGGGCAACCAAAGAAGACCCAGCTGATTAGTTGGGACTCGGGAGGCAGAGAATCGATGGGGCAGAGAATCGATGGGGATGGGGCCAGTCAGAGGTGGTATTGGCCAGTTCTCTGAACTACTCAAAATTTCCGCTACCAGTTCTCCAGAACCGGTCAGAACCTGTTGAATACCCACCTCTGAATAGCCACAAATTGAGTTACATCATAGGAGAAACCGGCAGTGTGGATAGGAGAAGCAAGTGATGTCATCCGTGTCATTGTGTCATCTCACCTCATTGATAACATGTGCACTCTTGACACACGGTGGCTTCCACTCCGATATCTGTGTCAAGGTTGGGCGTGAAAGCCAGAAAAATGAACGAGCCGGGCTTTCGTTTAGTCATATCTGTTCTTCACATCTTTCCAATGAAGCTGTTGCGTTGGGCTTCAGACGAGGGTATTGTCTTGGAATGAGGAGAGAAAACTCTCACCCGGAGCAATTACCAAAGGCCTTGAAGGACCGGAGAGAAAAGGAAAATAATGGAACAATTGGCTGAGCTCAGATAAATGGGTGTCAGATTAACTCTTTCTTCAGCTTTGCGCTTGACTCGTGCCTCTCTGCCTCTCTGTCTCTCTCTGTGTGTGAAAGAATATCAGCGGGTTCAGGCATTAAAGTTATTGGATGATTACGGACGTTTATCGGGCCACTTGTTGTAATCAGCGCTTTTAACAAGTGATGAGTGAATGGCTGCTTCTCTAATGTATGTATGAAAAGACCATGCTCACATTCTCCAAGAGATAGGAGATTCCGCACACAGGTCTCCAAAGGAGTGAAACTCACCCCTCCTCCCCACTTCAGTATTTCCGTTCTGGCTGTAGGAATTTCCAGGAATTGGGTTGGCCAGTCTAGAGAAGAAGGACTAGGGAGGACATGAGAGCAGTATTGTAGCGTTTGAGGGGCTGCCATAGAGAGGAGGGGGTCAGCTTCCTTTCCAAGGTACCAGAAAGCAAGACAAGAAGCAATGGATGGGAACTAACCAAGGAGAGAAACAACCTGGAATTAAGGAGAAGCTTCCTAACAGTGAGAACAATTAACCAGTGGAACTCCTTGCCTCCAGAAGTTGTAAGTGCACCATCAATGGAGGTTTTTAAGAAGAGACTGGACAGCCACTTGTCTGGAATGGGATAGGGTCTCCTGCTTGAGCAGGGGTTGGATTAGAAGACCTCCAAGGTCCCTTCCGGCTCTATTCTGATTGACTGATTTGGATTGAGCTGTAAGAACAATTTTCTCTCCCTGGTGGATTTATTTTTATTTTTTATTTTACTGAAGGTTGAGACCATCTCAATCTGAGAATTTTCTCATCAGATGGATGGGAAGAACAAGTTAGTACAACGGTTAAGATGGGCTCATTTTTTGCCCTGTGTTTTGACTTCTGGTGTTTTTCCATCTTATCAGTGCTTCTGTGTCTTTACCATCTGGTCATTGGGATAATTTATAGCAGTAGGTTCACGACTCTACATCAATGGAGAGTTGTTCCCACTGAAATCAGGGGAGGATCAAAAAAGCAAGCGACGCCACCTAATTTTTGGTACAACTGGAGGTGTATTTGTACATAGGCTTAATGTAGAAAGATGAGATCAGGATATTACCTTTGTTTGTCTTCCCTATACACAACCTTGGCTGATCTTGCAAAGGTTGTGATTGTACCCTTTTGATGTTTAAATGAGAGACATCAGAAAATCTTGAGGACTATTGTGTTTCATGGAGACATGGAACAAATATTTCAGAAGAAGGCAACGTCGATTGTCTATGTAGATTATCAGTCATCCAGGTCATGGGTTTTCGAGAGGCAACTGGAGTTTCTGCTTTGAAGATGTTTCGCTTCTCTTCCAAGGAGCTTCAGGAGAGCTGAAGAAGCTTCTTGGTGGAGAAACGAAATGTCTTCAGAGAAGAACAAGAAAATCCAGCTGTCTCTTGAAAAAAAAGCTCCTTTGGGACAAGATGATGATAAGGGACTGGTTGCCAAGAAAACTACACATCCTACCAAGGAAACATGCCACTTAGACATAAGGAGCTAAGCTTGAATTGAAGAAGAATTCCGTTCGTTTGAAGTCTGTACATTTTATAATATAAAATGTATTCAATTCAAGACTTCGGTTCACTTGAAGCATTCATGTTTTGTGAAAAAGGGGAGTTCCAGAGGGAAGGATGAACGTTAGAGCAGTGAAAAACAGATGGCTTGCATTTTTAGCATGGAGGATGAAACACTAAACAATCAATCAATCAATCAGAATGGTTGAAATCAGAGACTTTCCCAAATTCCAGCTAAACTAAGGCACAAACACACCAAGTGGTGGGCTTCAAAAATGTTAGCAACGGGCTCTCTGCCCAGTTGCTGGGTGGGTGTGGCCATGGTGGGCATGGCCTAGTTGGCCTCCTGCACCACGGGGGGGGGGGGGCTTTTGCCCTCTCCGGGCTCCGGCGGCTTTCTGGAAGCTGGAAACAGGCTCATTTCTGGCCTTCCCGAACTTCTGGGAGCCCATTTTTCACCCTCCCTGAGCCTCCATGCACGCCCTGCGCTTACCTGCATCCAAAACAGGCCGCGTAGGGACTCCTGGGAGGGGACGGGCAGGGTAGGCGGGGCCAGCCAGGAGTGGGATTTGGGGATTCTCTGAACTGCACAGAATCTTAGCTTAGGGGCTCTCCTGAACCCCTGCGAACCCCTAGCAGCCCAGCCCTGAAATGTACCCTTTCATCTGCTGGGCCCTCCACAATCGGTTGTTGTTGTTGATGTGATCTACTCACTAGTATCCAACTCTCGGTGATTCTGTGGGCCAGGTCTTTCCACATCTTCTGATCCTGCACGACTTCTTTGAGTTGTTCTATGTTTTGGCTCAGTTTTGATGGTATCCAGCCACCGTGTTCTTTACCAGCCTGGTTTCCTTTTACCGCTCACTCTTCCAGACAGGATTGTATTCCCCATTGGGTTCTCCTGAATGACCCAGCCGAAGTGAGTGAGGCGGACCAAAGGTGCTTTTCCAGGAGGCAACTGGAATTCCTTGTTTTTTCTCTTTGAAGACGTCTCGCTTCTCATCCAAGAAGCTTCTTCAGCTCTGACTGGGTGGCAGGGAATGGAATCCAGTCAGAGCTGAAGAAGCTTCTTGGATGAAAAGTGAAATGTCTTCAAAGGGGAAAAAACAAGGAAGTCCAGTTGCCTCCTAAAAAAAGCACCTTTGAGACAACCATGATCTGTATGACTGAGAATTTCCGTAGACTGAGATGTAGTTTTGCGATTTTTGCCTTCCAGGGACATTTCTGGTTTTGTGTGGTCCAGGTCTTATTTGTTGGTCACCTTTGCTATCCAAGGAATACGCAGGAAACTTCTCCAGCACCACAGCTAAAACGACTCAATTTTCTTTCCTAAGATCCAACTTTCGTAACCACAGGTAGCTACGGGGACAGGAGGAAGGTCATCCTTCCTTTGTCCCAAAGGTGCTTTTTTTTTCAAGAGGCAACTGATTCTCTGTTTTTTTTCTTTGAAGACATTTTGCTTCTCATCCAAGAAGCTTCTTCAGCTCTGACTGAATGGTGTGGAATGGAAGGATTTATATTCCTTGCAGACAGCTGGTCATTTCCATCCTTTTAGAGAGTCATTGAGGCCACTTGGAGGTTTGTCATTTGCACTACTCAGGTGACCCTGAGGACACAGACAAACCTCAAAGTTGCCTCAATGACTTTCTAAAAGAATGCAAATGACTAGCTAGCTGCAAGGAGTATAAACCCTTCCATTTCCCTCCATCCAGTCAGAACTAAAGAAGCTTCTTGGATGAGAAGCGAAACTTCTTCAAAAAAAAAAAAAAACACCAACCAGAAAGTCCAGTTGCCTCTTGAAAAAAAAACAAAAAAACAACCCGTTGGATCAACCATGACTGAGAATTTCCACAAACATAAGTCATCCTTAGCTGTGAAATGTTAAACTTCTCTACTTATTTCAATACTATTTGAGGGCAGCCCTGGTGGGCTGTATAAATTCTGTTCGTCTTCATCGCCCATGCCTTTGGACTGCTGTCCAAAGTGACTGGCAGGAACAGGGAGTAGAGACAATAGAAGATTGTTCATGGTGGCATCCAATTTCATGCTGGCGGAGCTTTCTGTAGAACTCAAGGATGGCCTTGTATGAGGTTCTTAATCTCATGGTAAATGAGACAGATCTCTGGAGGGAGAAACGATTGTACAAAACAAATTGTGTTACACTTATTGTGTCAGATGGCACCCTGGGGAATGGCCATGTATCACGAAGGTAACTATGCATTGCATTGGATGTGGCCGTTTGTCTTCTCTTTAAATAATGAGGTCTTTCTATCATATTTGGGTTTCTGTGTGTTCCTGGTAAGTGTCATGCCCTTGGTAGAGTTGGACTCTGAGGGAGAGGAGGAACAGCTGACAGGGAGTGGAGGTGTGGCTCCGAAGGTTATGGAGGAGCCTGGGGAAGGGCAAAGACCAGCTGGGCAGTCAGAGGAAGAACCAGGCCCATCCCCTCTGCATCTTAGGAGATTCAGGGAGGAATGGAGAAGGCAACAACTTGGTTTATGAGAGAGGAAGTGGCCATGATCCCCCTCACTGGTTGCAGCTGGGGAGACTAGTATATAAGAGAGACAATTACAACACAGCATTGCCAGAAGCAAAGCGTGTTTTATTTTGGGCCGAAGTTATCTTGGTTGGCGTCCTTCCAACAGACTCTGCCTTGTTATCTCCTTGCAGTTGGTAATTACTTATCCTGGTCCGTTGTGGAAATTTCATTACTGTAGTTTGTTTGGTTTTTTATTTCACCTCTATCTGCTCATTAAGTTCGGACTGTATTGCTTTCTTTTGAAGACTATTTTTGAATACCTTTTATCTCCAACTGAGAATTATTGAACAGTGGGGTCAAGTTGAAGGCATTAAAAGACAATTATTTATGTTTTGGATTTTATTACGTTTGTGTTACACTCTGGGTCATCACAGTAAGTGTCCATGGGGGAAAATTTATGCTTAATTAATAATAATAATAATAAAAAAGCATTGTTATATGATCTTTGGCCCCAAATCTTAACATTTCCCTAAGCAGAGACCTCATCCATGCTTCAAAAATGCCCAGAAAGCTCAATCCGGTAAGAGAAATTGAGATGAAGGAGAAACATCTGGAACAGGTGTCATTTCTAGACTGTTGCCAAACAATCCCACAAAATTTGTGTCTGTGTAGACTGGAGGGCCCAAGTTTGATTTGCAGCTTGTTTTCTTCTTCTTCTTCCCCTCCCCCCTTCTCCATAAATTAACCCAGTTAATTGGGTTTGTTAGAAACATTGAATTAGCTAGTCTACCGCATTTTAGACCTGCAAATTTCCCTCTCTCTGCCAACTGTCTGCATTGCTGTTGGAGTGAGACCATTGAGGTTGGGAAGGGAGGGGAGAGGAGAGGAGGGCTCAGAACAGAATTAGCTTGCACTCCCTATGAAAACAGAAGTGAGCAAGGTCTGACCACCCCATCCCAATGGTTTGAGCCTTATCTGGTCCTTCCCAGGCAATAGGCTCTGTGTGTTAACCCTGAAAAATTAGCTCATGTAGTCCTGGACTTACAACAGTTCATTTAGTGACTGTTTGAAATCACAATAGCCTTGGAAAAAAAGGTGGAAGGGTGGATCAGTTATAGGGCTCCTATCAGGAGCATGTGGTTTCAAAATGGTGGGTGCATCTGGGTGCTTGTTGCTCTGCCTTTTTGACATGTATACAAGGCGTGCCACGCCCTTGAAAAGAGGGCTTGTCTTTGATTGTCTGGCCAGTTGAAAGGCAATGATGATGCATCAATTTTTTTCCTCATTGCTCCATAACTCTTGTTGCAAAATCCTGCTTTTCGAATAACAGAATAACAGAGTTGGAAGGGACCTTGGAGGTCTTCAAGTCCAACCCACTGCTCAATCAGGAGACCTTAACCCATTCCAGACAAGTGGTTGTCCAGTCTCTTCTTAAAAGCCCCCAATGATGGAAGTACCCACAAACTGCTGAAGGCAACCCTTTCCACTGATTAATTGCCCTCCCTATTAGGAAATTTCTTCTAAGTTCTGTCCTTGATCAGTTTCCATCCATCACTTCTTGTCTTGGGTGACATGAACAAAATCATGTAGAATAGAATAGAACAAGGAATAGAATAGAATAAGAGAGTTGGAAGGGACCTTGGAGGTCTTCCAGTCAACCCCCTTCTTAGGCAGGAAACCCTACACCACTTCAGACAAATGGTTATCCAATCTCTTCTTTAAAACTTTCAGTGTTGGAGCACCCACAACTTCTGGAGGCAAGTTGTTCCACTGATTAATTGTTCTCACTGTCAGGAAATTCCTCCTTAGTTCTAAGTTGCTTCTCTCCTTGATTACTTTCCATCTATTGCTTCTTGTCCTGCCCTCTGGTGCTTTGGAGAATAGCTTGACTCCCTCTTCTCAGTGTGGCAGCCCCTCAAATATTGGAAGACTGTTATCATGTCTCCCTTAGTTTTCTCTAAACTGGCCATACCCAATTCCAGCAACTGTTCTTCATATGTTTTAGCCTCTAGTCCTCTAATCCTCTTTGTTGCTCTTCTCTGCACTCTTTCTAGAATCTCAACGTCTTTTTTTACATTGTGGCAACCAAAATTGGATGCAGCATTCCAAGTGTGGCCTTACCAAGGCCTTATAAAGTGGTATCAACACTTCACGTGATCTTGATTCTATCCCTCTGTTAATGCAGCCTAGGATTCTGTTGGCTTTTTTGGCAGCTGCTGCACACGGCTGGCTCATATTTCAATGGTTGTCCACTAGGACACCGAGATCCCTCTCACGGTTACTACTATTGAGCAAGGTACCACTTATACTGTACCTGTGCGTTTGATTTAATTTTTTTGCCTAAATGTAGAACCTTCCTTTTTTTCACCATTTTGTTAGATAGCGCCCAATGTTCACGTCTTAAGTCATCTTTAGGGTTTCCCTACAAACACTCAGGATTCAGAGTTTGGTGACAGCTGCCCATCTGACCACCTCGGCTCAAACCTTGTGGTTCAAAGCAGTTTGGAAGTGTCCCTGAGAATGCCAACCCATCTGTTGGTCAACTGTGTGAACCTTTGCTGAGAGCTGTAGGCTGAACAGACTCTTTCACTGGGGCTACCCCATTGGCACCAAGAAAGGGGCCAGCTGCTCCTGCGTATCTTAGGGGGTTTAAGCTGTTCCCTTGTGTGTTCGTTTTCCCCACAGCTGCTGGGCCCTTTGCTTTGAAAGGGGACATGCTCTACCTTAAGTCAAAGCTATGCTAGGACTGTTGAGCGTTTGCCCACATATTTTGGGGGAAAGGCTGTGGATTCCTCTGGAGCTGGAACCCTGGTTTGAGGATGCCTGAGTAGCCCTGGGGTGCAGCTGTTGGGCGTAGAAGATGCTCCTGCTTAGAATGGGGGGCTGAATTTCCTTTGAAAACAAAAAAACAAAATTAGAACAAGCATCGCAGAAGAGGTCACACCCTGGCTGAGAAGGGCAGTTTCTGAGAAGGACTAGAATGATGAAGAAAAGGGATTGGAGATCTTTTCTTAAGCTCTGGAATGCTGAAGAGTTCATTGGCTTCTGCCCAAGCACCTGTCTCTAAACTCTTGTCTGCTTTTGGGATACAAGTGGGAGAAATCAAAATGGAAGTGGAGCAGGCCCCAAACGCAGCAGTTGTTATGAAATACTGTGAGTTGGCCAAGGTTGGCTGAAGGACACAACCAGTTGGGGCACAGTATCTGTTGCTTGTTGAATGAAGTCTGCTCTGGGTGTTTTGAGGGCAGCTGTGAGTTTCAAACAATCCTTCCAGGGTTGGCTGTTATCTCCATGAATGTTGTGGTTTGCTGACAGCCTATGCAGACAGCAGCGGAATCAGACAGTGGGGAAGAACGGGGACCAGTCTGGGAGACTGGGGTGGACTCGGATGAGGGTCCTATGTCCAATGCAGAGATGGGGCCAGGACCATCTGGGAGTTGTTTGCTGCCTCCCAAGTCTGGCAACAGAGAGGCAGAGGAACAAGGGGAGCCTGTTCCCTGTGTGCATGTGCGCAGAGCTGCTAGAAGGCGAGAGCAGTTGAAACAAAAGGGGCGACTTGGGAGTAAGGCTTGGAGGTGATGGCCCCTGTCCTAAGGTATAAAGGAAATGCAAAGGCAGAGAAACCTTTGCAGGAAGCAAAGTCGTTCGCTCTGTTCGGATTAAACCTTGAAGCTCTGTGTGGACTTAGTACTTCGGTTGGTTTTTTACAGTTAATTTGGCACTTTAGTTTTTGGCAGCAATTCAATGGAGAGAAAGGTGGGTGCTTATCTCAAGGGACTGTTTGGGACTCATTACGGGTGGGAATGAACATAATTCCCAGCGTTAAAATAAAACAAGAGTTGTTTGGACTAAGCGTGTGCTTAATTACGGTCTCCCGAAGCCTTGGTCAGAATAGTGAGTTTGTTCGGACAGCAAACCCACAAACAATGCAGCTCGAGAATTTACCTCTCGCTGGTTGAGATGGTCTTCAGACATGGTGACCTTTTTAAGGAGGACAACACACCAACTCAAGGCATGGCAAAAAAGTCCCACAAGTATGTGAGAATCCAGGACTTCTTCAAGGAGGGGAATTGGAAAGGCAAACATGGTGGTAGCCACCCTGGGGTCGAAGTCCACTCCGGGGTGGGCTTCCAAAATTTTAGCAATGGGTTCTCTGCCCGGTTGCTGCTAGGCATGGCCACGGTGGGTGTGGCCTAGTCAGCTTCCTGCACCACAGCAAGAGGGTGTTTTTGTCCTCCCCGGGCCCCAGAGGCTTTATTCGAGCCTCCAGGAGGACGAAAATGGCTTCCCTGGGCTCTGGAGGCTCTCTGGAAGCCAGAAACAGGCCCGTTTCTGGTCTTCCCAAACTTCTGGAAGCTCTGGGGTTTTTTTTGTTTTTGTTTTGCTCTACCTGAGCTTCTGTGTGTGCTTTGCGCTTGCCTGCATCCAAAACGGGCCACATGGGGACTCCTGGGAGGGGAGGGGTGGGCGAGGCCAGCCAGCAGTGGGATTTGGGGGGGGTTCTCTGAACTGCACAGAATCTTAGCTTAGGGGTTCTCCTGAACCCCTGCGAACCCGCAGCAGCACCCCACTCCTTTCATACATGCGTGAGGTGCCACAGAACACATGGATGGGGCAAATACATTGACAAAACTCACTTAAGAGCTGCCTCCCTTTGCAAGAGAAATTGTTGGATTTACATTAAGTCAAGGACTGCTTGGATAAAGAGACATTTATTGAAAACTAGAGAAGATCCACAAGCATTTTACTTCTTTGTTGAATTCTCTCCAACGTCTTGCTCAACAATCACATTTTTTTTTAAAAAAAAGGTGAAATAGCACTGTGGACTTTATCGTTAAAGTTTTGGTCAGCTGAGAGTTTGGTTAGGCGGAAAAATTGGGGAAAAAAATTAGCTGTTTCTCCGTTCTCCCCCAGAACTGTACACTTTTATGTTCTCTCCCACAAAGTTTTCCGTAACGTGCTGCGGCATTTTGCCATCTTTATTTTAACCATTCTCTTATCATTTGTGCAGTGTGTGATCTGGATAAATGATAAAATTAATTTCAGGGAAAGAATGAGGGCTGAATAGCAGGAGGGACCAAGAGAACGATCTTCCTTCGCTGCAACTTAAGAGCGTATTGATGGATGCATCCTGTAATGAGCATTAACAAGGTCCTTTTTCCATTAGTGCTTCAAAGTCAACATTAAATTCCCAGACAAGGCGCCACTGTGTGTGTGTGTGTCTGTGTGTGTGTGTGCTCAGACATCCAGGGTTCATTCTGTATTCTGTATTCATTTTCCGAGCTGCAGCTTGGCATCCAGCTTTAAATACTGGGCAGCCGCTGGTCTGAAATGATATAGTCGGAAGGGACCTTGGAGGTCTTCTAGTCCAGCCCTCTGCTTAAACAGGAGATCCTATGCTATCTCAGTCAAAAGGCTGTCCATCTTGACTTAAAAACCTCCAGCAACTTCTGGAGGCAAGTTTGTTCCACTGATTAATTGTTCTCTCTGTTAGGAAATTCCTCCTTAGTCCTAGGTTGCTTCTCTCCTTGATCAGTTTCCATCCATCCATTCTTTCTTGTCTTGTCTTCAGGTGCTTTGGAGAGTAGCTTGACTCCTTCTTCTTTGGGGCAGCCCCTGTGATATTGGAAGACTGCTATCATGTCACCCCCAAACCATCTTTTCATTCAACTAGACATACCCAATCCGTGAAAGTAACTGTTTATAATCAAAGAGCTGTTTATTATTAAAAAATGTTCCCACCCCAAAAGTTATATACAGAATGTCCCAAATATATTTTTGGAAAATATAGTTAAGAATGACTAAAATGAACCTTGGATTTAATCAACTAAGATGATTAAAGGCCTGGAGACAAAACATATGAAGAAACGGTTGCAGGATTTGGGTCGTCTGGAGAAATTAAGGATCAGGCTTGACATGGTAGCAGTCTTCCAGCATTCCCAAAGAAGAGGGGGTCAACTTATTTTGCAAAGCACCAGAAGGCAAGACAAGAAACAATGGATGGAAACTAACCAAGGAGAGAAGCAACCTGGAACTAAGGAGAAACTTCCTAACAGTGAGGACAATTAATCAGTGGAACAGCTTGCCACAAGAAGTTATTGGTGCTCCATCACTGGAGGTTTTTAAGAAGAGACTGAACAATGAAAGGGTATAGGGTCTACTTTTTGAGCAGGGGGTTGGACTAGATGACCTCCAAGGTCCCTTCCAACTTTGTTATTCTGTCATTCTGCTGTGCTGTTTTCCTTCCTTCCTTCCTTCCTTCCTTCCTTCCTTCCTTCCTTCCTTCCTTCCTTCCTTCCTTCCTTCCTTCCTTCCTTCTTCTGACTCAGTTGATTCAGGGATTACAACAATTCTCTGTGAGATTGTTGAATTGCAGTTCA
The DNA here is from genome assembly GCF_049901715.1 of Pseudonaja textilis. Lineage (NCBI taxonomy): Eukaryota > Metazoa > Chordata > Lepidosauria > Squamata > Elapidae > Pseudonaja > Pseudonaja textilis. The sequence goes on along the minus strand of NC_141994.1, from coordinate 26,384,832 downwards.
CAAGTCCTGTCCAATTCACCCTCGCGTGTGCCGTCCACCTAGCAAACCCAGCAAGTGAAACTGCAGAGATTCAGGAGCTAAATTTAGAAGGGATTGCATGCCTATAGCCATCGCATCTTGTTAATACCTGAGATTCTTTCAATTCCTCGCCTTACACAACCCTGATAACTATTTATCCAGCCTCTACTGTAAATAGAAATGACAGCTTGACCTCAATTAATGGCTATCTGCAAATTGGAGCTAAATCAAAATGAAAATGTCTGAACCAAAGCAGGCAAGGGTTAAGGTTCAAGAAATTTCTGGAAAAGAAGGACTTTCTTCTTCTTCTTCTTCTTCTTCTTCTTCTTCTTCTTCTTCTTCTTCTTCTTCTTCTTCTTCTTCTTCTTCTTCTTCTTCTTCTTCTTCTTCTTCTTCTTCTTCTTCTTCTTCTTCTTCTTCTTCTTCTTCTTCTTCTTCTTCTTCTTCTTCTTCTTCTTCTTCTTCTTCTTCTTCTTCTTCTTCTTCTTCTTCTTCTTCTTCTTCTTCTTCTTCTTTTTGAAGCTGGGACTTTAAATACCAAATAGTGAAATGTATTGCTAAAAAGTAAAATCCATTTTGAGCCCACAAAATGATGGAGAGTTATATACATTTGACGCCCAGAATACACTGAATGGACCCTGTAAGCCTTCCAGTTCACCTGGAGACCCTACACCATTCTAGACAAGGGGCTTTAACAGATAGATCCAGATTAACAGAGTTGGAAGGGACCTTGGAGGTCAGCTAGCCCAACCTCACCAGCCCAAGTGGACCCTACACCATTTTTGACAGATGGCAGCCCAGTGTCTTCATGAAAGTTTCCAGTGATGAAGTTCCCACAACTTCCAAAGGCAACTTCTATTCCACTGGTTGGTTGTTCTCACTGTCAGGAAATTTCTCCTTATTTCCAGGTTGTATCTCCCCTTGATCAATTTCCATCCATTACTCCTTTTCTGGCCTTCAGGTCTTTAGAAAATAGCTTTACCCCCTCTTCCTCTCTGTGTCAGCCCCTCAAATATTGGAAGACTGCTCTCCTGTCTCCCCTGGTCTTTCTCTTCACTAGACTAGCCAGGCCCAGTTCCTGCAACCATTCATCAACCTCTAGTGATGGAGCAGCCACAACGTCTATAGTGGCAAGCTGTTCCACTGGTTAATTGCCCTCACTGTTAAGAAAATTCTCTTTAATTCCACATTGGTTCTCTCCTTGATTATTTTCCATCCATTGCTTCTTGTCTTGCATTCTGGTGCTTTGGAGAATAGGTGAAAACAATTAATCAGTGGAATGGCTTCCCTCCAGAAGTTGTGGCTGCTCCATCACTGGAGGTTTTTAAAGAAGAGACCGGACAACCATTTGTCTGAAATGGTATAGGGTTTCCTGCTTGAGCTGGGGGTTGGACTAGAAGACCTTCAAGACCCCTTCCAAATCTGTTATCAAATCCTCCCTACCTCTGGTTTAAATTCACCCTCTCAAAAGATACCTTCAGACTGTCTCTTTGGCTGAAAGAAACCAATCCATTTATTCCTTTGGTAACTAATTTCTTTTTTCTTTTTATTATGTTTTTTATTTTAGATTTACAAAAAATCTTATTAAGTGTTGTACCTGATGATTCTTGACTTTTGATGAATGTATCTTTTTTTTATGTACCTTGAGAGCATTTGCATCAAGACAAATTCCTTGAATTCTATTCTATTCTATTCTATTCTATTCTGTTCTGTTCTGTTCTGTTCTGTTCTGTTCTGTTCTGTTCTGTTCTATTTCTATTCTAAATATTTCATTCAAACAGTGTGTCGACTGGGTATATATATATCTTGTCCTAACAATTATAATTAGCATACTTTTCTTGCCAAAATAACAATAATCACATTTTCTTTATAGGCCTGGTAACTAATTTCTGATGGATAATATTTCTTATTGGATTTTTAATCCATCTTAATAACATTTATAGTCTATGATCTGATCTGATTTTCCCTCTTGGCAATTCCGTCATGTATCAAGTTCACTTCTCTCGTTTTCCCCACCGAGTGACCTTGAAGCAAAATAATTTAAGCTGTTGGCATAATTGAGACTTAAAGTAGCTGGAAGAAAACACATTTTTGGTGCAAGAAAAGAAGGGAGGGATGGGAACAGTCCTTTAGTCTTAAGGCCACAGCTTTGAGTTTTTAAACCCTCATGCGGCTATTTAGTTTCTGTAGTAAGAAAAGAGCAGCTATGGTGCAGACGCTGCTTGTTCCTTTTAAATGCACAACTTCTTTAAGACAAATTCTGATTTGGCCTTGATTTTCTGATAAGGTCAGGGCATCTAACCGAATGTGTAAGTCATAGAAGAACAGAAGGAGCGGTGGGCAGGGTGATTTACAAGCCAGACAGAAAGTAAACAGTGGGCTGAAAGCCAAAGAAGAATCTGTGACCCAAAAAGTGCTTCTTCCGAAAGGCAACTAGACTTTCTCATTTTTTAAAAACTTTGAAAATGTTTTGATCCTCACCCAAGAAGCTTCTTCTGTTCTAATTAACTGATGGGAAATGGAAGGATTTATATTCTCTGCCGTCTGCAAGAAAACAACCAAGCTCAGAGAACATATGCTCTTAGTGTACATAAAGAAAATAAAATACTCCTCCTCCCCCTCCTCCTTCCTTTCCTCCTCCCCCCTTCAAAAAAACCTCTTTCCCTTCCAGCATTGTTGATGTTACCTAGTTGGGTAATAAAACATCTGCAAGAAAACAACCAAGCTCAGAGAGCATCCAGGAGCCCTCATGTCAACCCTGAGATACAAATATTCTCATTTTTAATGAGAATGTCTCCAACATAGGATAATTTGAGCCTGGAAATTCATGCCTTGAAGGAGAATTCTGGGTTGATGGACGACAATCCATTAGTTTGTTTTTTTGGCTGTTCACATAATTCTGAGGCGTCTTCTCTAACGCCAAACTTCACCTTTTCTATTCTGCTTGTTTCAAACATCTTTTGCTTTGAGAGAGTCTCAGAAAGACTCCCATGGCTAAACTAATACTTAACAGAAATAATCCCAATCAATATTTATATTAGAAAGGTGTGAGACTTACTTTTGTGTGTGAGTGTGTTCTATTGTTTTTCTTTTGTGGAGAAACATGGAATGGGGTAGAAAGGGTTTCCATGAAACAAATAATTATTTCACTCATTTTTAAGACCTCCATATTATCTTTGTTTCTGTAAGAGAGGCCTAAGTTTAGAGCAGCGGCATAGGAATACAAGCTGATGCAATGTGCCATAATAGTTTTAATAGTTCCTTAAGTGCTTTCTCTGGATTATCTTTCTCTTTTAAAAAAATGAAAATAAAACATTTCTCTCAGCCATCTCAGGAAAACTTAGTATAAATATTGCTCTTCCGATTTCCTCCACCCACTAGCAATGAATAAATCTTAAATTAAATTTAAGCTCTCTTTTCAGGTCCCCAATTAAAGCATAAATCAGTTCAACCCATTACGGTGACATTTGCCCAATGTCTTATTTCCATATAAATGCTATGCGAGTGAATTAAAATCTTCCCTAGTACATTTTAATGGCTTAAGCAACATGAGGCTGATACCAAATCCATCTTCTTTAATTTGAACCAGAAGACCCTGCTTCTTCTCCATCAAGTGAGCGATTGCAATACAGTTTTAGAACCCGATATTTGGATATTACAGATAGACTTACGACCTTTAATTTCTGTTGCTAAGTGTTAAGGGAGGGTTTCCCCCCATTTTACGACCTTTCTGGCCACGTTTGTTAAGTGAATCACCTCAGGCCTTAAATGAGACACACAGTTGTTGAGTGAATCTGGCTTCCCTGTTGATTTTGCTGGTCATACGGTCGCAAAAGGGGATTGCGCAAGGATGGGATTCTACCGGTTTGGACCAGTTCGGGTGAACCGGTTGTTAAATTGGCATCTGGTTCGCCGAACTGGTATTTCAACTGACCGGCTGGCCCTGCCCACCCCACCCCATCATCATCTTCTTCTTCTTCTTCTTCTTCTTCTTCTTCTTCTTCTTCTTCTTCTTCTTCTTCTTCTTCTTCTTCTTCTTCTTCTTCTTCTTCTTCTTCTTCTTCTTCTTCTTCTTCTTCTTCTTCTTCTTCTTCTTCTTCTTCTTCTTCTCCTCGTCCTCCTCGTCCTCGTCCTCCTCGTCGTCCTCCTCCTCCTTCTCCCCTCCTCCTCTTCTCTCCTCCTCCTCCCCTCCTCCTTCTCTTCCCCCTCCCTCTTCCTCTTCCTGTTTCTTAGCCTCATCCTTCTATAAATCACTTCTGGTGGTCCTCAAGTTTATTCCTCCTTCTCTCCTCCTCCTCCTCCTCCCCATCTTCTCTTCCTTCCCTTCTCCTCTCTTCCTCCTCCTTCTCTTCCCTCTCCCAATAACCACCTCTCTCTTCCTCTTCCTGTTTCTTATCCTCCTCCTCCTCCTTCTATAAATCACTTTATGATTTATAGCCCTCAAGATTATTCCTCCACCTCTTCCTTCTGGCTCAATTGTGGTCATAAGTCAAGGACTACCTATATAGCATCTGCAAAAGTCTGGAAATATCAGTCTTCCACCCTCTGATGGTGAGTTTTAATTTACCATGGCCCTCATTACTGAACTATTCCAAACCTGTCAAATTTCCACATGAAAATGTCATCCCAATTGTGGTAGTAAGGACTTCCTGTCATGGTTGAAGTAAATTCGATACACGAGAGTGTCACCCCATTCACGCAACAGACATAACAAAAGTTTAACCCACCATTTGAAGGATTGATTGAAGAATATCTCCTGGTTGCGAAGATGGGCAGAGATGGAGTCTGGCCCTTGTTCTCATCCATGATTTACAGCCGTGCCCCTTCGCTTGTCCTTCCTCTGTCATCCTTCGTGTTGTTTCCTTGACAAGGGGCTGGTAATTCATTCATCCTTTTCAGACAGCCTTGTTTTCAAGGGTATAAACAGCCGCAGCGGTACAAAAAGAGCATTGTTCCTGGGATGGTTGTTTAGATAGACCATGAGGGGAAAGGTCAGTGGTGGATTGAGTAGGTCACCGGCTTCTTTAGCCTGAGAAGTTAATCATGTTGTAGTCAACCCATTGCCGCCCCTTCTCAAAAGCTCCTTTCAAAGGGGCATGTGAGTGAATTGTCGTGCTGCCCACTACAAGGGCACTTCCTTTTGATATACTGGGGAACAAAAGCTTGGTTGTGCATAGCCGCCTTTCGGTCCCCTGCATTGTGTTGACACAAGCTGGGTTGGAAGTGTGTGGAAAAGCTGTGTTGTGAAGGCTTTCCCCACGTTTATCATCTTGAGGAGAAGCAGTTTTACTTGCTTAATGATGGCAATAATAATGCAACTTTAATTTCAGGGACCTCAGCTCATTTGGAAATCCAGCTCTGATTTTGCAAATGGAGGATTTTAATAGAGGGATCCAATTCATTTGTACACAGAATAGAGTGTAAAATTTTCTGCTTTGCTATGTTATGTTTTTATATACGTTATGTTCTGTATTATATTATTATATATTATACTATGCTATTTTAATATTTTATACTGTACTATACTATTTTATTTTAGTTTATTTTTATTATTTTTATTTTATTTATGTTTTATTTGATTTTCATGTTTATGTTGTGGAGTTTCAGTGTTCTACTCTGCCTAGAGCCATCTGTACGTGAGTTGGATGGCCATATAAATTTATATTGACAAACAAATAAATTTGCACCCAAAATTCAAAATCTCTTGTATTTTTGTAGGTGTGTTGTGTGTACGTTACTCACAGTGACACTTACAGGCTAAATGTGTACACGGCATCTATCTTATTGTTGTAGACCATCTAAACCAAATAATTTATATAGGTTTTTATCTTTTAAAAAAGGTCATTAATTAATACAAAACTTTTTTTAAAAAAAAATCATCTATTGCATCCGGTGTATTATAGAGAGGGAATTTAGCATGTGAAATATGTGTGAGGATGTGCCAGGTTCTGCCTTAAAATGAAAGGAAGGATCAAAATTCATTTTTAATAATGCTGTAGGCACACCGTATCTCTGTTAATCAGGGAATCTCAAAAAGCTTTGCAAATATTTAACTGAGAATGATTTTTTTTCTTTTGAGATTTGTGAAGGGTTTTTCTTTTAAACTGCTGGGAAAATTGTATGGCAGATATTAAAGTTTTCTACCTACTAGCAAGAAATCTAGATTCGGACAAAATCCAGACCGATAGATTCATATCTCCGTTGAAATGACAGATGTGGCATTGAGGGAGCCGGTGCAAGCTTGAAACAAAGATTTTCCTAACTTCCCTTTGTGTTGGGGATTTGTTTAAAGGGAAGCGCAGGTTGTTCTCGAACTTTCAACAGCTTGCTTAGTGACTGTTCAAAGTTACAGTGGCCCTGAAAAATGGGACAAGTATAAAACGTGAAAAGAAGGGCAAAGAACTGAGGCAGAATATCAGCAAATAGCTTTAACCTGCAAAGATGAAGTCAGGAAAGCTAAGGCCCAAAATGAACTAAGGCTTATTTACTTTTAATTAGTTAGTTAGTTTGTCAAGAATGTATAAGAAAACAAGTATAAATATGAACATAACATACAATAGAGCCTTGGTGGAGCAGTGGTTAGAGTGCTGTACTGCAGGTTCCTTCTGCTGACTGCCGGCTGTCTGCAATTTGGCAGTTCAAATCTCACCAGGCTCAAGGTTGACTCAGCCTTCTCTCCTTCCGAGGTGGGTAAAATGAGGACCCAGATTGTTGGGGGGCAAGAGGCTGACTCTGCAAACCACATACAGAGGGCTGTAAAGCACTATAAAGCGGTATATAAGTCTAAGTGCTATTGCTATTGCTATATAAACATATAAGTATAAACAGGTATAAGTATATACATAATAAATGAGTACGAATAAATGGGGACAGTGGGACAGGGACGGTAGGCATGCTGGTGTGCTTGTGGATGCCCCCTTACAGACCTCTTAGGAATGGGGTGAGGTCCATGGGTAGACAGTTTAAGGTTGAAGTTTTGGGGGTTTGAGGATGTAACAACAGAGCCAGGTAGTGAGTTCCAGGAATTGGGCCACTCTGTTGCTGAAGTCGTATTTTCTGCAACTGAGTTTGGAGCAGTTTAGTTTGAGTTTGTATCAATTGTTTGCCCATGTGTTATTGCAGTTGAAGCTGAAGTTGATAGGTAGGATGTTGTAGCAGACAATTTTCTGTACTAAGTTTAAATCAGATTGTAGGCGGCATAGTTCTAGGTTGTCCAGGTCCAAAATTTCATTCTATTGTCGAGGACTCTTCTCATGAAATACCTCTGGACTCGCTCAATGGTATTAATGTCCATTATACAGTGTTGATTCCAGGTAGATGAGCTGTATTCGAGAATTGGTCTGGCGAAGGTTTTGTATGCCCTGGTTTGCAGTTCAATGTTACCGGAGAAGAAGCTACACAAAATTAGGTTAACAACTCTTAATGCCTTTTTGGCAATGCTGTTACAGTGAGCTCTGGGGCTTAGATCTTTTGAGATGAGTACTCCTAGGTCCTTGACAGAGTGAGGGTCGTCTACGAGGTCGTATCCTTCCAGTTTGTATTTAGTGTTCTGATTTTTGTTGCCAATGTATAAAACAGAGCAATTGTGGGTTGAGATTTGAAGTTGCCAATTGTTCGACCATTTTGACACATAGTCAAAGTCACTTTGTAGCAGTATTGTCAGTGGTGTTAAATGGTTTTACATCATCTGCAAAGAGGACGCAGTTGCTTTTAATATGATTGCAAAGGTAATTTATGTAAATTGGAAAGAGAGTGGGTCCTAGAATGCTGCCTTAGAGGACGCCGCTGTTAACTGGTGCAGGATTTGAGATAGTACTCCTTATTTTGACTACTTGTTGCCTGTTTGACAGGAATGCAGCTATCCATTGACTACGTACAAAAGTCAAGAATAACAAACAAACAAACAGCTTCTTTCTCTATGTAAAAAAGAAAAAAATCAAGGAAACAATTGGTCCATTGATGGGAGAAAATAGCCAGAAGTTGATGAGCAACAGGGAGAAAGCAGAATTGCTTAACTCTTTTTTTTTTGCACCTGTCTTTACACAAAAGGATAAAAAAATATATAGCCCAAATATCCAACAGCGTTTCTCGATTTTGTTATTCAGGGAACAATAGGTTGAATTCAAAATGTATGAAGTGGGTGACTAAGGGGAAGAGGATTGCAATGCTTTACAAATAAGAAAATATGTGTTTTTTGAGTTATGCAGGGAACAGTAGGTTGAATTCAAAATATAACAAAGTGGGTAAGCGAGGGGAAGAGGATTGCAATGCCTTACAAATATGAAAATATGGGTTGTCTGAGCTCATGTGTCATGCTTGATACATAGATACAACATGATTTCCCCAATTTAAAAGAGCTGGACCATAAGGGAGACTGAGTGCTGAAAAATGGATGTGTTGGAGTGTTGGAGAAGATTCTGGAGAATCCCTTGGATTGAGAGGAGATCTACCCAGCCGGTCCTGAAGGAAACCAACCCTGATTCTTCTTGGGAAGGGCAGATGCTGAAGCTGAACCTCAAAGACTTTGGCCACCAAATGAGAAGAGAGGTCTCCTTGGAGAAGACCCTGGTGTTGGGAAAGTGAAAGGAGAAGGGGAACAGCAGAGGATGAGATGGTTAGATAGGGTGATGGTGAATTTTGGGCAAACTCCAGGAGACATTGGAGGACAGAGGAGGCCTGGTATGCTAAGGTCCATGAGTGAAGAGTCAGAACAGAACACAACAACAGAGTTGGAAGGGACTTTTTAGGTCATCTAGTCCAACCCCCTCCACCTAAGCAGGAGACCCTACACCATTTCTGACAGGTGGCAGTCCAGTCTCTTCTTGAAAGCTTCCAGGGATGAAACTCCCACAACTTCTGAAGGCAAGTCGTCCCACTGGTTCCAACTGTCAGGAAGTTTCTCCTTGGTGGCTTCTCTCCTGGATTAGTTTTTAGACCTTGGAGGTCTTCTAACTCCAACCCCCAACTCAAACAGTGGCATTAAAGAGGTATTGCCTACATTGGGGGGTGGGGGTGGGGGTCAAACTGGATTTTTTTTGAGGGCTGGATCAGCATTGTAATTCTCCTCTGCAGGCCGGTGTGTGTGTGTGGGTGTGGGGGGAGATGGATGTCTCCTGCAGTACCCTGCCAGCCAAAATGGGGTGCAGGGAGTTTGCACGCAGCCCCCCTGGGCTTAGTTTTCACCCTCCATGGCTTCCTGCAGCACTCTGCCAGCCATTATCAGCCTGTTTTAAGCCTGTTTTGGGGGCCATTTTCAGCCCATTTTTTGACCTGTTTTGGCCCCATTTTCAGTCTGTTTGCAGCCCATTTTCGGGCCATTTTCAGCCTGTTTTCACCCCTGTTTTGGGGCCATGTTCAGCCTGTTTTGGGGCCATTTTTGGCCCATTTTTAGCCAGCAGAGTGCTGCAGCAGGCCATGGAGGGTGAAAATGAAGCACGGGGGGTGCCTCACGCAGCCCATTTTAGCTGCCAGTGGCACAGTGGGCTGGTCCCTTGGTATTTCCAGGCTGACCCTGCGGGCGAGTTTTAAACATCCTGTGGTCTGGATTTGGTTGTGGGCCTTGAGTTTGACACCTTTGGCCTACATCCTTAGGCAACTTTCAAAAACAAAGTTTTTTAAAAGGCCAGGCTGGTGGACAATTGTCAGGGAATTATGCAAGCAACAAAGATTTTCTCACATGCGCAAAAGAGAAAAGCACTTCAGATAAAGTTCTCCAAAGAAGCAGCTGAATAATTCACAACCCACTTTAACATTTTCTCAGAAAGAAACTGGGATCACCTCATCACAAACACAGAGACATGCCCGCCAGTGCTAAGAAAATATGGGCTTATTATTCCATTTGGCTCTCAAAACACTAAAGCCGGGCTATTAAGGCCTAGTGCCTGAGCATCTCACACAAGCATTTGTGGAGGTCACACGGTATTACAGGAAGCCATTATACACATTTTCAGTCAAAGGGAGTTTGGATGGATCGCTCAGGACAAGTGCCAATTCTATCATTATCAGAAATTGATTTTGTTTGTCCGGCTGGTACAACTTGGCTTTTTCAGACTGGATCTGCTCCATGTATTCAGACTTATTTTTCTACTTATTAAGGTTTCAGAGATGTCTTAAAAGCCATACATTTTCTCTGTTGTTCAGTCACTAATTCCTGTCTACAGTTATAGGAACTGGGCATGGCTAGTGTCATGCCCCTGTCAGAGTCTGAATCTGAGGAGGAAGATGAGCAGCTGACAGGGAATGGGAGTGTTGCTCTGTTGGCTGTGGAGGAAACTGGGGAAGGACACAGTCCGGCTGGGCAGAACAGGGGAGAGATAGAACAAGAGAGAGATAGAACAAGAGAGAGGGAATTCAGAGGAAGACTCAAGCCCACCCCCTCTTCACCCTAGGGCACGCAGGGAGGAACGGAGAAGAGAGCAACATGGGTTGTGTGGCTGATGGGGGAGGAAAGGGCCCGGATTCCCTTCATTAGCCACAGCTGGGAATGAGAGTTTAAAAGAGATGCATGCTGAGTGCGGCATCTGCTGGGAACAAACATGAGTTTATCTTGTGTTGTCTTTGGTTATCTGTGTTCCTGGCATCTTCCCAACCATGTTGAGTTATTGCCATGCCTTCACATCTGGAATTCTTGCTCCTGCCCTGCCAGACTAATTACCTCATCTTGTCTTGATTGGATTTTTAGTTACAGTTTTTGTTGACCATATTTTGGACTTGATTTTCTGCAGCCAAAGGCTGTTCCTGGGAGAGTTTTTCTCCAGCCAGAAGGTAATCAGGACATTAGGGGTGAAGTTGGAGCTAATAAAGGGACTCCTACTGATTATCTGACTGTGTTGCCTTTGTGCAGCTTATCTAGTAAAGAGAAGGACCAGGGGAGACATGGTAGCAGCCTCCCAGTATTTGAGGGGCTGCCACAGGGAGGAGGGAGGGTCAAGCTATTTTCCAAAGCACCCGGAGGCCAGACAAGGAATAATGGATGGAAACGGAACAAGGAGAGATTCAACCTGGAAATAAGGAGAAATTTTCTGACAGGGAGAACAATCCACCAATGGAACAGCAAGCAACTTGCTCATTTGGTGGCCAACGTTTTTGAAGTTCAGCTTCAGGATTTGCCCAGTTATTCTGTCTCTTATTCTGTTAAGAAAAGCACCTCCATATTTCTTCTCAGGGAACATGAATAAGAAAGTGTGGTAGGCAGAACAGCTAGGAGGTACAGAAAATTCTGCCTATGTGAGAAGTTTTAAAAACATTCTACATCACCTCCATTCACAAACTCCTGAACAGGGTTACCAATTTCATATTTTCTGCATTCAACATGGAGAGTAAAAGTGTTCCACTATGGTTTCTTTCACTGCGTTCTATCGAATAAACAATAAAATGAAATCCTTTTTTAAGATTTATCTCATTGGCACAACTGGGAGGAAAAAAATAACAATTTTAGCACGAGGGTTTCCTGCTTCTTCCCTGTGAATGAGATACTGGACAGCAGACGACTGCATCCATTCCCAAAAGTGAGCTGAACCCAAACAGTCATTTCGGCTCTATTTTTTTTTTTTTTTAAACTGGAAAGAGTTTGTCCTTTAAGGAATGGCTTCTGAGAAAACCTTGAAAACTGAGACACCTTCATCAAGATGTCATCCAGCCCCGTTTCTTTTACGCTTGGTTGAAAGATGTCCCTTTATCTGTTTAAAGCCATCAAACTTCCATTCCTGACACCATGAACCTTGGTAAGCTAAGATGGATGGGCGTGTGCCAGACGTACGATTGTTTACCTCTGGGTGATGTCTTGATACACTTGTAACTTCTCTTGGGGGAATTCATGGGCAATTAAATCCCCACATTATAGACCTCTTCCAGGATAGGAAGAATGGCTAAATCTTTGTAATGACTACTACAGCTGCTCTTTCGCTCTCTCTCACTCTCTCTCCCCCTTCCACCTCTCTGCCCCTCCCTCCCTTCCTATCTATCTATCTATCTATCTATCTATCTATCTATCTATCTATCTATCCATCCATCCATCCATCCATCGAGTCACTCTCCTTTTGTTTCTCTCTCTCTCTCTCTCTCTCTGTAAATTCAGTCTCCCCCTTTCTCTATCTCTCTGTCTATTTCTATCATCAACCTTGGCAATGGCTAAGCAAGACAGCTGATAAGGGAGCTTCGCCTCATTTTATGACCTTTCTTGCCCCAGTTGTTAAGTGAATCATCGCCAGTTTTTAAGTTAGTCACACTGTCGTTAAGTGAATCCAGCTTCCTCCTTGACTTTGCTTGTCAGGAAGGTCGCAAAAGGCCCCGGGACCCTGCAACTGTCATAAATACGAGTCACTTGCCAAGCATCTGAATCTTGATCCTGTGACTGTGGGGAGGTTGCAATGGTCATAAGTGTGAAAAATGATCACAAGTCACTTTTTTCATTGCTGTTGTAACTTTGAACACTGACTCAATGAACTGTTGTAAGTCTAGGACTAGCCAGTGATGGGATTCGCACCGGTTCACAAGAACCAGTTGTTAAGTTTCTGAGCAGTTTTGGGAACTGGTTGTCGAAAGAAATCATTAGGACAGAGAACCGGTTGTTAAATTATTTGAATCCCACCACTGGGACTAGGTATATGATGCCCTTCTAATGTTTTTTATTGAGAATTGTTGCTTTAAAAAGCAGAGTGACTGATAAAAGCTATTAGATTTTAAGTCCAGCAATGTAATGCATGTTATAAAACACTAATGTCCTGAATCTATATATCTAAAAGCGAAATACCACTCACGCATCATCACAAAATCTCCAGAACTGTAAAGACTACAAACTTGAAATTTGGCACATATTGGCTGCTAGGTGCTCACTAAGAAAGAGTTTTTCTTAATGACTATCAGAACATTAACCTTTCCTATATTATTATTATTAACATGCTCTGATGCTAAGGAGTTCTACTCCCCCTCCCCACCTGAAAAAAAGAAATCTCTTTTTGTGCAAAACACAAGCAGAGGAGATGAGTTTCAGTTTCACAGCAGCGCCAAGCAGCTTTAGTACAAAACAGTTGAGCTAAGCCACGCCCAGATTCCTTGCTGTCTCCTTCTTGCTCATACAGCAAATACTCTTTCAATTTCCAAACAGCCCTCAACTCTCTCACACACTGACAGGACTCTAGCCAGATGAATACTGATAGATGCTGGTAGGTAGAGGCAGATTTCCCCCCCGCTTATTTTCCTCCCCCAAAACTAAGCCCAACCACATAGTATCATAGCGAAGCACGGGTATCGAGCTAGTACCAAATATAAGTGTTTATATTGTCCTCTTTTTTTTGGCTAAACTCATGCAACCCAAAGAACTCCTCCTTTGGCTTTTGGGGTTGTTTGCAACCAAAGTTTGGGCACTCTCTAGCAAAAGCTGGGAACTTTTAAGACATACATTGTTTTATATCAACAGTACCCAAACATGTAGGGAATCACAAAGAGTGAAAAGTAAAGGCAAAGCGTTTTGAAGAATACCCTAGCTCAGTGGTGGGATTCAAAAATTTTTACGACCAGTTCTGTGGGCATGTCTTGGTGGGCGTGGCAGGGAAGGATACTGTAAAATCTCCAGTCAGAGGTGGCATTTGCTGGTTCTCCGAACTACTCAAAATTTCTGCTTCTCCAGAACTGGCCAGAACCTGCTGAATACCACCACTGCCTTAGCGGTGTACATTCTTTCACCCATTTTATGAGCCCTGGACTGAAAATGAGTTGCTTCTTTTACCTCTTGTGAGAGAAAATGGCAGGCAGCCCAGGGAGGAGATTTGCAGATAGCCGCAGTGAGGTCAGATGCAAAGGATTCGGACCACACCTCAAGTTCCAGTGAAGATGATTTATTGCTGAAGTTTATACGCAAGAATCTAGTCAATTAATATTCCACCCTAAATTGGCGCTTAGATAAGAGTCGGTGGAATGGGTGGACTTAGACCAGTGGTGGGATTTAATTTTTTTTACTACCAGTTCTGTGAGTGTGGCTTGATGGGCGTGGTGTGGCTTGGTGGATGTGGCAGAGGAAGGATACTGCAAAATCCCCATTCCCTCTTCACCCCACTAACCTGCTTTCCAGCCCCGTTCTCCTGTGCAGGGCAACCAAAGAAGGCCCAGCTGATCAGCTGGGACTTGAGAGGCAGAGAATAGATGGGGCAGGGATAGTCAGAGGTGGGATTTGCCAGTTTTCCAAACTACTCAAAATTTCCACTACCGGTTCTCCAGAACTGGTCAGAACCTGCTGAATGCCACCTCTTAGACTTAAACCGTTTGTGGCAATGTAATGATTGTAGGCTTATAAGTTGCTTGACTCCACCCTCTGTCTGCTCTTCTCCTACATGTGCATTTTTGTGAATGGGGACCATTCCTAGATCACAGTTTTAACATTCTGAATTAATTGAAGACCACCCAATCGTGCCATTGAAAATTCATACATTTCCTTGTTGCCCCCTTTTTTTCTTTGGGATAGCTTCCAGATCCATCGGTCAACAATGATTATGAAAAATCAACCGGTCAACTTTTACTCTACGGCTGTTCAGATCTTCATTGTTTCCGTTAGGTGTTTCCCCCATGCTGGATGTTCTCCAACTTTCTTTACGTCAGGATTTCAGTTCTTTCAATTCAATTAATGTCCCAAATATGTTTTTTTTTCCCTCCAAGAAGCAACTGGACTTTCTGGCTTTTTTTTTTTTTTTGAAGATGTTTCACTTCTCATCCAAGAAGTTTCTTCATCTCTGAAGAATTTCTCTCAGAGCTGAAGAAGCTTCTTGGATAAGAAGCAAAACGTCTTCAAAAGAAAAACCAGAAAGTCCAGTTGCCTCTTAGAAAAAAAAGTACCGTTGGGACAACCATGACCTGGATGACTAAGAATCTCCATAGACTTTCAATTAATGTATCTCCTTTTTTTTCTTTTTATATATTTTATTTGTACATTTTTCTTTTACATGCATAAGTGTTTTATGAACACTTGTCTGGGCTGGTTTGCTTACATATAATAATAATACCTATGCAATTTCTAATCTCTACCTCTGTTATCAAGCCATTAATAAAACAAATTCCATGTTAAAAATATTCTGTGTCTTCTTTATCCTTTATCTTTAATGTCAACCTCTCCATTTCTGCAAAATCTAGTATTTTTTTTTATTATGCTCTCTTCTGTAGATATTCCCTCATTTTTCCAGTGCTGTGCAAATACAATTCTTGCTGCTGTCAAAACATGTAATATTAAATATATATTCCCGTTATCATACTTTTCAGGTACTATGCCTAACAAAAATATCTCTGGCTTATAATCTATGTGTTACTTTAACATTTCTTCCTAACCAGGTATGCATTCTCATCCCATATCTTTTTGCCTTTGCACATGACCATAGGGGTGGGCTTCAAAAATTTTAGCAATGGGTTCCCTGCCTGGTTGCTGGGTGGGCGTGTCCATGGTGGGCGTGGCCTATTTGGCCTCCTGCACCATGGTGGGAGAGGCATTTTTGCCCTCCCTGGGCTCTGGAGGCTTTCCTCGAGCCTCCGGGAGGGTGAAAACGGCCTCCCCAGGTTCCAGAGGCTCTCTGAAAGCTGGAAACGCCTTTCTCACCTTCCCAAACTTCCAGGAGGCCCATTTTTCACCCTCCTTGAACCTCCGTGCATGCCCTGTATCTACCTGACATCCAAAACGGGCCACGTAGGTACTTCTGGGTAGGGGTGGGGTGGGCGGGGCCAGCCACCAGTGGGATTTGGGGGGGTGTCCAAACTGCACAGAATCTTAGCTAGGGGCTCTCCCGAACCCCTGAGAACCCCCAGCAGCCCACCCTTGCATGTCCACCACATATGGTAATATGTGCCCGGTGCCTGGATTGAATTTCCAACATTTGGCAGAGATGTTTTGGGGACATCTTTGCTAGCCTCGCCGGTGGCAGATGCCACCTATAGAACCTACAGTTCCCTCTTTTTCTATCTCCCTTCCTTTCTCTCTCTTTCTTTCAGTCTCTTGTGACACAGCCCTGCTTGTTGAAGTGCAATCAAGTTGGTTAATCAGCAGCCTGCCAAATTTGGTGACCTTTGGTGGCCTGCCATCTGCAGCTCCAAGCCACCCGAAGGGTAGCAGGCTGGTGGAAGTTTTAATCTAGCAAGGCATGAAAAGAGCTAGTGGAGTAAGAATGGAGCTCTTGAATGTTGGAATTGGAGGCAGTTGTCGGCTTACATCCACAATGGAGCCCAAAATGTCTGTCGCTAAGCCAAATGTTTGTTAAGTGAATTTTGGCTCCTGCATTGCAACTTTTCTTGTCATAGTTGTGAAGTGAATTAATTGTCACAGTTGTTAAGCTAGTAACACAGTTGTTAAATGAATCTGGCTTCCTCCTTGACTTTGTTTGTGAGAAGGTCACAAAAGGGGATCATGTGACCCTCGGGACATTGCAACCGTCGTTAATAGGAACCAGTTGCCCAGTGTCTGAATTCTGATTGCGAGACCATGGGGATGCTGCAACTCTGAAAAATAAGTCACTTTTTTTTCCAGTGCCGTTGTAACTTTGAATGGTCACTAAATGAACTGTTGTAAGTCGAGGACTCCCTATTTGCTATCTAGGTGGGAGGCTGCAGCTGAAGTTTCTCTCTGCTTGGTGGGTCACCATAAGTTCAAGCCACAGGGAGGTGATAGGCTCCATGGTGTCTTTGACTAAGTGCCCCAAATTAAGTCAATGCCGGCAATATCATGTACCCTGTTTTCCCAAAAATACAACCTACCCTGAAAGTAAGTCCTAGCCTGAATTTTACATGTGCACCCAATATAAGCCCTACCCCCCCCCCAAATAAGCCCTAATTAAGATCCTGCTCACTCCAGAGTGGACAGGTAAAAATTAAGCTAGGGTGGGGATGGGAGGGTGTAAAACTGCTCTACTACTTACCTGTGGACAGTTGTAGCCAGGCCTTGCACACCCCAACACCTGCCTGGCTGGCCCATTTCTTTTGCAGCTGGCAAGGCTGGCCAGGCTTTCCTGAAGGCCTCTGGGGCTGATAACAAAGCTCTGCATCGATCCAGAGCCCCCTTATCGGCTGCAGAGGCCTTCAGGAAAGCCTTGCTAGCCACAGAAGGAGAAGTTCCTGAAGGCCTCTGAAAAGGAAGCCAGGTGCGATGTGTGCAAGTGAGGTTAGTCAGTGGATGACATCCCCTTAAAATAAGACCTGGTGCCTTTTCTGGTGGCAAAAAAATAAATAAATGTCAGGCTCTTATTTTCAGGGGAACAGGGTCTCACATTGGCAAGAAGATGCCATCCTGTACATAACTTGCCCTCTACCCCAGATGATTATGGTAGATCTTCTCTTTTGTGACCAACAAGAGAGTTTGATACAACTCTTCGGCCACCGCCAAATCCAATGAATGTCAATTTTTACTTCCAGTGGAATTTGTGAGAGGAAGGCTTAGGAAAGACTTCAAAGCACTCAATGTGATCCAGATGAGATGGAACCAAACCTCTTTTGTGTTCCTGTCCCATTCTCTGGGACTCTTTGGGAGAAGGTGCATCAAATCTTGAGGGATGGCGAACGCCAAGTCCAAAGATGTTTGCGTAACCATGGTGACACGGCCTCTGGGTTGCGCAGCTGCCTGGTCCCTTTGGATTGCCAAA
Source organism: Pseudonaja textilis (assembly GCF_049901715.1). NCBI lineage: Eukaryota > Metazoa > Chordata > Lepidosauria > Squamata > Elapidae > Pseudonaja > Pseudonaja textilis. Next base: position 26,367,208 of record NC_141994.1, on the reverse strand, counting down.
GTTTTATTTATGAACCCCAGAGGCAATTTCCCCGTGATCAAAACCTGTGCTGTGTAGCACATTGCTGGAAGGGCTATGCATTTGTTTTGTTTTTTTATTGGCATCCAGAGCCATTCCGTAAAGAATTTTGGTGTTGCCTTGGCAACAGAGCGTCAAGTCCATCCTCAAAATACTGTGTTAACTTTTCGGCTCTCGGCTTCAGAAGACGTACTTCCCTAGGATGAATGGAATGAAGGGTAGCCCATTTCAAATGCTTCAGCTGTGCCCCAGGGAAAAGGGGCTTGTCTCTTGTGCCATCCTTCAATCATGCCTCACATGAAGATGGATGGAAAGTGTACAGAGAGGTGTTCTGAACAGCGCTTTGAATTTTTGAGCTAAATTTCTACCCAGTAGTAGAGAATATTTGTGGCTCAAGACTGGACTTGTGGAGTTGTTGATGCTCTTTGAGCTTGGTGTTCTTCTTGCAGATGTTTCATTACCCAGTTAGGCAACATCAGCAGGGCAGAAACATCTGCAAGAAAACAACCTAGCTCTGAGAGCAGCATGGACCCCACTGCAAAGGATCCTTTGGATCACGAGGGGGCACTCATGGCCAGGGGAGATCATTCAAAATGGTGGACACTCAAAGTATTTGAAATCCAGGTGCTTACTCTACTGCGCAGCTCCGAGCTACTATTACTGCCTCTGCATAGCAATAGCACTTAGATTTATATACCACTTTGTGGTACTTTACGGCCCTCTCTAAGTCATTTACAGAGTCAGCCTCTTGCCCTCAACAATCTGGGTCCTCATTTGACCCACCTGGGAAGGATGGAAGGCCGAGTCAATCTTGAGCTGGTCAGGATCAAACTGTTGGCTGCAGGCAGAATTTAGCCTGCAATACTGCATTCTTACCACTGCACCAGCAGGAAGAAGAGTGAGAAAGGGAATAAAAGAGAAGGAAGGAAGGAAGGGAGGGAGGAAGGAAGGAAGGAAGGAAGGAAATAAGAGAGATGGAGGGAGGAATAGCAATAGCATTTAGATTTATATACCACTCCACAGTGCTTTACAGCCCTCTTTTAGCAGTTTACAGAGTCTGCATATCACTCCCAACAATCTGGGTCCTCATTTTACCCACCTTGGAAGGATGGAAGGCTGTCAACTTTGAGCCTCTCAGGATTGAACTGCTAACAGTTGGCAGAGTCAGATTGCAGTACTGCTATCTATAAGATTCCCATCAGTTTGATTCAATGCCTTTGAATAAACTGGAATGGGGTGTTAGCATTAAGGCAAGACTGCACAAGTAAGACCACACTTGGAAAACTGCATCCAGTTCTGGGCAGTGAGTTAGCCTGCAATACGGCATTCTAACCACTGCACCACCAGGAAGGAGGATGAGAAAGGGAAGGAGGAAGAAAGGAGGAAGGAAGGAATAGCACTTATATACTGCTTCACAGTGCCTTCCAGCCCTCTTTAAGCAGTTTACAGCATCAGCATGTTGCCCCCAACCATCTGGCTCCTCATTTTACCCACCTCAGAAGGACGGAAGGCTGAGTCAACCTTGCGCTTGGTGAGATTCGAATTGCTAAATTGCTGGCAGCTGGCAGCCAGCAGAAGTAGCCTGCAGTACTGCACTCTTAACCACTGCACCACCGAGGCATAGCTGTTTAGTATACACCGAAGAGGTAGTTTGCAGTTGTGATATGGACAAAGAAACTGGATTATTGGAGGAAGGAGGTGGTTTCTTTCTACAAAGAGGTTTTATTTATGCTTCTGGCCATCCATGGTGCAAACCAAGTTAAGGAAATCCTCTTCAAATTGAGAGAGAGAGAGATAAAAAAGAGATCACGTGATTTTTCTGATTCCAGCTAAGACCCTATGGTTCGAATCTTGTTTGGGAAACAAGAATTGAGCTGAATTGAATCCGAATTGAGATTTGTAAACTGGATGTTTTGTAAACTGGATTTTTTTGAACCTCCTAATTTCTTTGATCGGAAATCCAGAAATCAATATTGGCTTTCCTTGTTTATTTTCAAGTCTCATGTCACCGACAAATCCAAAGAAGCAAAGAATAAACCCCGAAAATCTCTTTTAGGCTAAGTTGAGAATAAATTGCTAGGCTCAATTATTAAAAGACTTGTGTTCTTTCCAGAGGTATCATATCTGGTTTGTGTTATCATTACTGTGTCCTCTGTGTTCCTATAACATCTCACATCACCCAGAATTGTTACTTATCTGGGTAGGAGATATCAGAAGGGCATCTCGTGACCAAGATATTCTGATCTCCCCTTGTTGGAGGCTGATCTTCACTCTTAATCTAAGTTCTAACAAGAGAGAAGCCTTCAAGAAAATGGAAACAGGAAAATCAGGATGTGAGGTTCTTGTTGCTCTCTGAACTTGGAGGTTTTCTTGCAGACGTTTCATTCCCCAAACTAAATATATCAATCCTAAATAAAATATATGAACTATTCATTCATTCATTTCTCCCTCCCCCTCAAACCTAAAATGAAATGCTTATTAGTTTTGAAGAAAATTCACTTAGATGTAAATTAGCCAGGCTATGAACCTAGAGCTGATAATAGTCTTTCAGGCATAACTTTCCTATGCAAAAGGGTGATGTTATTTCATTAAAACCTATTAAATGAGATTTATTCCACCATTGCATTTCGTCTCTGGATTTTGAGAAATTAGCATGGTTTGGCTAATTTTCCAGGCATTAAAATGTTGAGGGTAACTCCCATGGGTCTATGACAATTCGTTGAGGCCAACTCACCATGGCCAACTCACTAGGGCCAACTCACCACAGGACAAGGCGTACACTAATGTCAAAGAAATGGTAGAATAGAATCGTTAAAGAAAGGATGAAAAAGGAGGGACATAAGGAAAGGTGAATGGCAATTTTTTAAATTTTATTTTGAAATAATTAAATAGAATGGTTGAATTGTCCCATGGCAAGTTGTTCTGTGGCGAGTTGGGCCAGTGTGAGTTGTCCATGGAGAGTTGAACCAACAGTGAGTTGTTCATTGTGAGTTGGCCAGTGGTGAATTGTCCATGGTGTGTTGGCCAGTGGTGAGTTGTCCATGGTGTGTTGGCCAGTGGTGAGTTGTCCATGGAGAGTTGGGCCAGTGGTGAGTTGTCCATAGTGAATTGAGCCAATGGTGAGTTGACCATGGTGAGTTGGGCCAGTGGTGAGTTGTTCATGGTGAGTTGGGACAATGGTGAGTTGTCCATGGTGAGCTGGGCCAGTGGTGAGTTGTCCATGGAGAGTTGGGCCAACGGTGAGTTGTCCATAGAGAATTGGGCCAGCGGTGAGTTGTCCATGGAGTGTTGGGCCAGCGGTGAGTTTTTCATGGTGAGTTGTCCATGGTGAGTTAGCCATAGAATATTGGCTGTGGCAAATTGTCCCTTTCTGAACTCCCACAATAGGGCTTATTCTGTGTTAGAAGGAAATGGATATTGAGCTGTTGTGTTGTAGTACAATCCACTTCATCAGTCTAATTTACAGTTCTAGTTGTGTCCCAGGAAAGTCCTAACTAGCTTTGATTCCACTTAGCTGCATTGAGCCATGAATCAACATCCATTGGATGACTCATTTGATGATCCATTTGTTTGATTTCTCAGCTATCTATATAATTCTCCGAGGTCTTCTCCAAGACATCCAGGCTGTTTCTATCCTGCTTTTATGACTTTTTAAAAGCAGAACCGACAAACGTTTAAAGTGATGCCAAAGGACTTGGATTTGAGGACTGGGCTTGTGGTCATTAAGTTGAGGACTATCTATAAAGTAGGCAGTTCCTGGCTTACAGCCACAATTGGGACTTGGATTTCTGTTACTAAGCAAGACAGTTCTTCTGGGAGTATTGCCTGGTTTTATGAACTTTTCAGCCACACTGTTAAGCAAAGCATTGCAGTTGTTAAGTAAATTGTGAGGTCGTTAGATGAATCCAGCTCTCCCCATTTGACTTTGTTTGGGGATGCTGCGATTGTCATAAGGGTGAGGACCAGGTCTTAAGTCACTTTTTCAGTGCTATTGTAACTTTGAACAGTCACTATCAAATGGTTATAAGGCAAGGGCTACCTATACCAAGGGTCTCCAACCTTAACAACGTTAAGACTGTAGAACAATTAGAACATCATCAGAGTTGGAAAGGACCTTGGAGCAGGGGTGGGATTCAAATTTTCTAACAACCGGTTCTGTGGGCATGGCTTAGTTGGTGGGCATGGCTTGGTGGTCATGTTATTGGCTGGGCGTAGCCAACTCAATATCACTCACATCGAGGCACGCATCTCCTCGCCTGGCCTCTCATGACTGTGGGGATGCTGTAACAGTCGTAAGTGTGAAAAATGGTCATAAGTCACTTTTTTCAGTGCCATTGTAACTTTGAATGGTCATTCCACACAAGCAAAGTACCAACAAAGGAGGGGAAAAAAACTCCAGAGACGTTCCTGAGACAGGAAGACTAGTCCTGCCAGGAATGTAATAAGGGTTAATGGAGAGGCAGTTTCTGTAAGCAATACCAGAATGTTTCCTTCCTGCCTTCCTTACAGGATTAGGCCAGTAATTTCTTCTAACAACCGGTTCTCTGAACTGCTTAGAATGTTAACAACCGGTTCTAGTGAATAGGTGCGAACTGGTAGAATCCCCCCCGCCCTGCCTTGGAGGTCTTCTAGTCTATCCCCTTGTTCAAGCAGGAGATCCTATACCATTTCAGACAAGTGACTGCCCAGTCTCTTCTTAAATGCCTCCAGTGATGGAGCATCCACAACTTCTGGAGGGAAGCCATTAAACAGGTTAATTGTTCTCACTGTTAGGAAGTTTCTCCTTAGTTCCAAGTTGCTTCTCTCCTTGGTTCGCTTCCATCCGTTACTTCTTGTTTTGCCTTCTGGTGCTTTGAAGAATAGGTTGACTCCTTCTTCTTTGTGGCAGCCCCTCAACTATTGAATCACTGCTGTCCAGCTGGCTGGGGAATTTTATGAGTTGACTTGCACAAGTCTTAAAGTTGCCATGGATGAAGATCCCTGCTTTCCTGGAAATGACAATAGAATAACAGAGTTGGAAGGGACCTTGGAGATCTTCTAGTCCAACCCTTTACTTATGCAGTAAACCTTACAACTTTCCAGACAAATGGTTATCCAACATCTTTTTAAAAACTTCCAGTGTTGGAGCATTCACAACTTTTGGAGGCAAGTTGTTCCACTGATTAATTGTTCTCACTGTCAGGAAATTTCTCCTTAGTTCTAAGTTGCTTCTCTCCTTGGTTAGTGTCCATCCATTGCTTCATGTCCTGCCCTCAGGTGCTTTGGCAATAGCCTGACGACCTCCTTTTTGCAGCAACCCCTGAGATATTGGAACACTGCTATCATGTCTCCCCTAATCCTTCTTTTCATTAGACTAGACATACCCAGTTTCTGCAACCGTTCTTTATGTGTTTTAGCCTCCAGACCCCATATCCTCTTTGTTTCTCTTCTCTGCACTCTTTCTAGAGTCTCAACATCTTGTTTACATCATAACAACCAAAACTGGATGCAGGATTCCAAGTGTGGCCTTATCAAGGCCTTATCAAGTGGTATCAATACTTCACATGATCTTGATTCTATCCCTCTGTTGATGCACCCTAGAACTGTGTTGGCTTTTTTTGGCAGCTCTGCACACGGCTGGCTCGTATTTAAATGGTTGTCCAATAGGATTCCAAGATCCTTCTCTGCTTGCTTTTATAATCCGAAGCCTGCTTTAAATCCCTGAACAGGGATCAGCGAGTATCATGCTCGATTCAGCCAACAGATACCCCTCCTGTTAGCTCGGTTCATATTTTCCCACTGCCACATGCTAAGTTTATTTTGCGCAAGACCCGACTGAAACCCGAAATTGGATGCCACGTTGCTGTGTGTGGCTAAAAATAAAACTGCAACTAAAGAAGAATTTGGGCCTCGGGTGGTGCTTTGGGGTTCCAAGGACTGTTTTAAATAGACACAACAGTAATACATGCTCCAACGCCACCGTCAGAATTATTGTACGCTCATCGTTTCTAGAGGCTTAAATATGAGGCACCATAAGTGGATTTCAGAGCATAGCACTAACAGCCAGATTAGTGGCTGATTAATTTCCCTCATATTAGCAACACGTAGATAACTGCTTTTAAGAGCTTTTAATGAAATACCTCAAGGAACCAGGAACAAGCATCAAAATCTACCTCAATTAAGTCCTGTATTATTATTATTATTTTTTAATATACAAGACAATTTTCATTTAACTGCTTTTTCCTGGTCCTTCTTTCCAAATTGCTTTAATAGCCTTTTTTTTCCCGATGATGCTGATCGCCTCTTATATTTATGAGAGTGCATGATACAAATTATTTTGTACTTGGCATATGCGTGTATTAATTTAATGAGGAAAAAAATAGAAGGCAAGGATTAAAATGACAGCGAGATGTGGACTTTTGGCTGGGGGGGACTTAAAATGAAAGCACTGAAAATGGAAATAACTTGTTATAAATGGAAATTGTTTTTAATACATTGGCTGACCTCAGAATAACAAAATAACCTTTGGGGCAGCCATGAGCTGGATGACTGAAAATTTCCATAGACATCTTCTTCAAATGGGAAATATAACAGAATAACAGAGTTGGAAGGGACCTTGGAGGTCTTCTAGTCTAACCTCCTGCTTAAGCAGGAAACTCTATACCATTTAAGATAAATGGCTGTCAAATCTCTTCTTAAAAACTTCCAGTGTTGGAGCATCCACAACTTCTGGAGGCAAGTTGTTCCACTGATTAATTGTTCTCACTGTCAGGAAATTTCTCCTTAGTTCTAGGTTGCTTCTCCCCTTGGTTAGTTTCCATCTGTTGCTTCTTGTCCTGCCTACCTCAGCTGGGGAAGAACAGACAAACCATCATCTGTTTTGCTGATAAACCTACATTGTTCAAAAGGTGGACCTTTGCCTACTAAGGATATGCTTGCATTACTAATTTTAAGTTCTTCCTATCTCCCATTCCCGTCTCCTTATCTAAAACAACATTCTGTGTGATTTGGAAGCTCCCTTTTTAACCAAACTGTGGACAGTTAAAAAAAAAAAAAAAGAACCAGAGGTATTTCTGGAATTCCCTCAATGTTCTTCAGAAGATAAAGTGTGGTGGGCATCCATTTCAGTTCCCATGGCAGTACCCAATCAACAGCATACTGTCAAAAGAGGATTATGAAATTCTTGCTGGAGAAAAGTGGTGGAGAAATTTCACAGGTAGGACACCCAAATTTCACAAGTGGGACACGCAATATCAGTTCAGCGATTGTAGGATGATGGTATTAAGGTGTCCTGCTTGAGCAGGGGGTTGGACTAGAAGACCTCCAAGGTCCATTCCAACTCTGTTATTCCATTAATCTTGTGATGGATAGACTGTGCATTGTCCTTGTGAATAGGGAGGGCTTAGCTGTAATAAAAGGGACGTGGTAGCTCAGTAGCTAAGACGCTGAGCTTCTTGATCAGAAAGGTTGGCAGTTTGGCGGTTTGAATCCCTAGTGCCATGTAATGGAATGAGCTCCCATTCCTTGTCCCAGCTTCTGCCAACCTAGAAGTTCGAAAGCATGTAAAAATGCAAGTAGAAAAATAGGAACCACCTTTGGAGAGAAGATAACAGCGTTCCATGCACCTTCAAAGGCATTTAGTCCTGCCAACCACATGACCACGGAGATGTCTTTGGACAGCACTGGCTCTTCTTCAGCTTTGAAACAGAGATGAGCACCACCCCCTAGAGCTGGAAACGACTAGCACGTGTGTGTGAGGGGAACCTTTACCTTTAGCTGCAATCCCTGACTCTCTTCCTGTGGACCTTACTCATCACAGGATTAGTCTGAGTAAAACCTAACAAAACCCAAAGTGATTGATGGGTCCTGATTTTTTTCTCCCTAATTTTAAAATATTTGGGACTCCGGAGAAGGGTTTATCAGTGGTTGCATCCTACACAGATCACAGAGAGGGCTCATTCCATCATTTCTACCTAGATTTAATTGTCTTGATGCCTTCCAAAATTTCACATGGGAAGGTTAACTCTCTTATGGATGAATATCTGTGGCACCATATTAAGGGGCTTCAGGGGGCTGATGGAGACTGACAGGTGTCCGCCCTTGTGAAATGGTCTCTCTTTCCCTCCCTGCTTCTTTTTTACATGCTGATTCAGTCTTTTGTTTCTTTCTACTATGTGTGTGTGTTATATAATACACAAAGGAAACCCTTGCTCCTAATCATTGCAGATGTATTCTTGATGCCCATGTGTGTGTGTGTGTGTGCGTGTGTGTGTGTGCGTGTGTGCATCTCTCTTCCATTTCTGTGTGAGTCTATCTTTTTTTTGTCAAGCTGTGCCCATCCTTGACTCGTGAATTATGCACACTATTCAAGGCAAAGTAAAAGGCCGAAGCAGTGAGCGTGCAAAAAAAATAAACACAATCAGGATCTTCATTATTCTGTTGTCTTCCTGTGGAAGACCTTAACAACATGCTCTGGATCAGGGGTTGGCAGCCCACAACTCTGGAGCCACATGTGGCTCTTTCATCCCTCCACTGGGCTCCCTGTCACTGGTCAGCTCCACAATTGAAAGGGCTTTTGGTTAGGACAGGTTGCCATGCTAGGAGGAGACTCTATGGTGGGGGAACCGTACTTCCAGTTGGCAGAGAAAAAAGGACACCATGCTAGGAGAAGGAGATTCTATGGTGGTGGTGGGAAGTGGACTTCCAATCAGCAGAGGAAAAAGGATGCCACACTAGGAGGAGACTCTATGGTGTGGGAACCAGACTTCCGATCAGCTACAGAATTGAACAGGGACTTCCGGTTAGGACCTTTGTGGCTCTTTGAGTGTTTAAGGTTGCCGACCCCTGCCCTGGATGGAGAGCTTATGAAATTGCATTCCATAAATGTTTTCAAAGATAGTAACTAGGTGACCGAAGTTTCTGCCCTGCAGAATTCTAACTGGAGAGTATGATTGGTGACTCTTGGCTATGGATGTGTCCCATTGGAGAATATGAATTACAATACACCCAGGGGGTGGAGGGAAACCAGGGTCAAGGGTGACAATGAATGTTGTGCCTCAGAGTCAGCTACAGTCAGGCAGTGCCGGACATGTTAACTCCCAATAAATTCTTTTGAAATTTTGGAAGTCTGGCTCGAGACTCATGATTTAAATGGGGGGTAACTGCCGGAACCCTGACATCATACTTGCAACTAAGGCAGCTGTTTGCAGCTGGCTCTACTCCTGCACTTTCCAAGTTAACATTCAGTTATTCTCGACGTACGACCACAACTGAGCCCTGGATTTATGTTGCTAAGTGAAACATCAGTGAAGTTAGCTCCATCCCACTTTACAATTTTTCTTGCTACAGTTGTTTAGTGAATCACTGTGTTGTTAAGTGAGTGACAAGGTTGTTCAATGAATCTGGCTTCCTGGTTGACTTTGCTGGTCAGAAGTTTGCAGAAGGGGACACTGCAATCATCATAAATACGAGTCAGTTGCCAAGTATCCAAACCACAGGGATGCCGCAAGGGTCATAAGGGTGAAAAATGATCATCAGTCTCCTTTTTTCAGTGCCACCGTAATGCCAAATGGTCACTAAACGAACAGTTGTAAGTCGAAGATGACCTGAAACATTTGACTCCCAGCTCTATTCTAGGATGGATGAGCAGAAAGTCAAAATTTATGCTGTCGCTGCACTAAAATTGCTTGCTCTTCCCTTCCCAGTGACTCAGGGCACATTTATCTTCATTTCTGAAAATAACATGGTTTTATTTTCTCTGTTGAATTAGGATGAGGTAGGGTCTTGGGCATTTTGGCGTTTGCTTATTTATTAGATAGACTAAATTAATCATTTTCTGCCCATGATTTACAGAGGCATTATTTTCTGATTTAAATCGACATTAATACCTGGGCATTGTTGACTTGACAGATTGGTAAATGCAAAAAATCACTTTATTGTTTGCAGTTTAAAAACTGGAATCCTTTTTTTGGTGGGGGATGGGGGGCAATTATAGTGTAAAAATCATATTTCTGATTTTGGTCTTCCTGATTTTGACCTCCCCCTTGTGGGTACCGCTGAGTTTGGCTCATTTTCCCACCCACAGCAAAGAAACTGCTTGGATAATTTTCAATCACTGCATTTGCTCAGATCTGATAGGGCTCTCAGAAGAAATTCCAAGAGGCTGTTAAATAATACAAAATAACAAAAAGAATTCAGAGGTTGCAGAAGGTCCATTGTGGCACAGATCCTGACTTTCTGATCCTAAAAGGTGACAAAAGAGAGGAAGGAAGAAGCAAAATAAAAATAAGGAAGATATTAAATACTTCCCATAAAACACTGGTTACTTGGGCATGAATTCGAAACTCGAAAACAAAGTAAATTTATCAAGGCCTTAGACCAGTATATAAATATAAACTCTCTTGTAATTAATTAATATAGTGATAACGGAAAGGAAGGAAGGAAGGAAAGAGAAAGAAAAGGATGGGAAAAAAGGAAAAAGAAGGAAGGAAATGGGAAAGGAAAAAAAGAAGGAAGGAAGGCGGTGAGAGAAAGGGAAGGAAGGACAGGAGAGATGGGAAGAAAAGGAATGAGGGAAAAGAAAGGAAAAAGAAGGAAGGGAAATGAGAAAGGGAAAAAGAAAAGAAAGGAAGGGTGTGAGAGAAAGGGAGGAAGGCAGGAAGGATATTTTAAATAAAATTCTGTTGACTTTTCAGCTGACAAACCATGTTTTGCTGCCTTTAGCATTAGTGATCCTATAGTCTACCAGGAAAAGAAATTTGGCTGAGTCTAAAAATGCACATTTGCTCACGTCCAACCATGCCAAGTTTTTACGGGAGAGCCTGGGCAAGCAGAAGAACGGGATAGAAAAATGGGACTGGAGCAGCTTCACAGCACTATCAAAGCAACCTCTGCCTCGGTCTTCCCCCTGCGGGAAATAATCTGTCAGGCTTCCTGCAACCCTCTGATCTTCCTAGCTGGGCACCATTGATCTGATGATTTCTTCTCTTTCTCTTCTGTTTCTGTAGGATAAAACGGTGGGTGGAGATGATGCAGGAAGACCTCGTGCGGCTGGTGAGAACAGCCAGTGGAGTGGATGACCTCGTTCAAGTAAGTGGCTCTTCCCTGGGCTTTTCTCTACCAATGAAAGCGACTACTGTGTTTTCCCAGAAAATAAGACCCAACTGGAAAATAAGCCCTAGCACATTTTTTTTTCCAGAATACTCTTAATAAAAGCCCCAGTTAAGATTGTCAGCCAGACACATTTAAAAATGTATTTTCCCCAAAATAAGATCTAACTGGAAAATAATCCCTAGCATGATTTTTTCAGGATGCTTGCAATATAAGCCCTATCCCAAAAATAAGTCCCACTTAAGATTGTCAGCCAGACGGATGCATTGAGTACCATATTTTCCCCCAAATAAGACATAACCAAAAAATAAGACCTGATGTGTCTTTTGCAGCAAACAATAATACAATATCTGATCTTATTTTAGGAGAAACATGGTAGCATAATAAAGATAATCCTCAACTTATGATCACAATTGTGCCCAAAAGGTATGTTGCTAAGCAAAACCTTTGTTAAGTGAGGTTCTCTCCCCATTTTACAGCCTTTCCTGCCGTAGTGGTTAAGTGAATTGTTGCGGTTGCTCAGTTAGTAACCTGGTCGTTCAGTAAATCTGATTTTCCCTGCTGACTTTGCTTATCGGAAGGTCATGAAAGGGGATCACGTGGCCATCGCAGGACGCTGCAACCGTCATAATTGGGAGTCAGTTGCCAAACATCTGAATTTTGATCACGGGACCTTGGGGAGGCTGTAATAGTTGTAAGTGAGAAAAATGGACTCTCTTATAATGGAAGTCACTTTTTTCAGTGTCATTATAACTTTGAATGGTCACTAAGCAAATTGTTGTAACTCGAGGACCACCTGGAGATGACTTTTTACTAAAGTCCTTCTGTTAAATGGAATAGAGGATTGTTTTCCAGGTAGTTCTCAACTTAACTGTTTGTTTAGTGACCATTCAAAATTGTGGTCATAAGTTGAGGACCACCTATACCTTCCTCTTAAATAGAAGGAGGCTTGCCTGGGAGACCTTTCTGTTTTGATTCAGTCATGTGCCTTCACCTAATTTGAGACCAGCCTTACAGATGATCCTCAACTTATAACCATTCGTTCCAAGTTAACAACAGCATTGGAAAAAAAAAACCTGACTTGTGGCTGTTTTCCACACTTACGACCACTGCAGCATCCCCACGGTTGTGTGAACAGCATTCTGATGTTTGGTAACTGATTCGTATTGTGACAGCTGCAGTTTTCAGATGGTTTCCAAACCTCTTTCTTGCCTTTTAAGCATCCTGTTTCTGTGCTTTTGTGTGCCTTCATTGCTCACCCGTGCTTGCAACCATATGCTCCACAAACCCAAAGACACATCAGTGTTTTAAAAATAAATCTTGAGTGTGTGTGTGTGTGTGTGTGTGTGTGAGAGAGAGAGAGAGAGAGAGAGAGAGATGGAGCCTGGGCCGTCCATCAGCCCTCAGATGGAGAGTCAACAGTCCCCAGGTCTGGTTGTAGCTGATGAGGAAGAAGAGGAACAGCTGGGTCCAATGCCTGACACACAGAAGGCAGAGGAGAGGAGAGCAGTGGAAATCTATGGGCCAGTCCTTGAAACGGAAGAGCCACCACTGCTAGCGAAGCCCCACCCTAGCTCTAGGTATAAAAGGCAGGGAGTAGAGATGAATAGATGTGGCAGACAACTATTCCTCTCCTTGCTGGTAAAGACTTGTTAGCCTGTGGAGAGAAATAATTTTTTTTTGCTGGGGGGGTTTGTGCTCCTAATCAAGGAATCATTGCTTTAACTACAGAGGGTTTGTTGTGTTTGGAGAGCTGAGTCACAACAACCCCCCAGGCTGCCTTCGTAGAGAAAGTTGCTGCATATTTATTAATTGACTTACTGTCTGCAGACTTCGTTTGGTCAAAGACTAGTTTATTGTTCGACCCCCCAAAAAACCAAAACAAAACCCTAATGTTTAATCAGGTGCCAAAGGCAGGGACTTACGATGTTGTCCGGCAGCAACCAGCTTCTTTGCATTACGCTGCCTGTCCAGGAAACATGAGATGCTCTCTCTGAAAGGAACTCAGACAAAGAGGTGGGTGTGGGAGGGAACAAAAGCTGGAAGCGATGGCTTCTTTATTGACAAATAGTCCAGTGAATAGTGAAAAGAAGAACTAGGATTGACAGGAGAGCAGTGTTCCAATATTTGAGGGGCTGCCACAAAGAAGTGGGGGGCCAACTTATTTTCCAAAGCACCAGAAGGCAAGACAAGAAGCAACCTGGAATTTGAGGAGAAACTTCCTAGCAGGGAGGACAATTAACCAAAGGAACAGAAGTTGCCTTCAGACGTTGTGGGTGCTTCATCATTGGAGATTTTAAAAGAAGACAACCATTTGTTGAAAATGATATCAGAATCTCCTGCTTAAGCAGAGAGCTGGACTGGAAGACTTCCAAGGCTCCTTCCAACTCTGTTTATTATTATTATTATTATTATTATTATTATTATTATTATTATTAAATTTTATTCAGTTTTCAAAATTTAAAAACATAAAATAAAATTTTATGCATCATTATATCAACATCAAGACATCTTTTACATTTCCTTATCATCTTTCTATATACACATTTCTTTCATTATACAATTCCAACTTAATATATAAATAAATATTGATATATATGAATATAGATATAAGTATTTATATAGTTTCTTATTCTTATTGTCATTTTGAATTCTTTTTATTCTTAAACCATTCATACCGAGCATCCCAGACATTATAATATATCAACTCTTCCAACTTTTTTTTCCCTACTCTGTTGTTCTATAAACCCTGATCCATTAATTGGTGGGACAGCTTCCCTGCAGAAGTTGTGGGTGCTCCAACATTGGAGGCTTTCAAGAAAAGATCAGACAACCACTTGTCTGGAAATGTTTTTTTGGTTTCCTGCTTGAGCAGGGTGGGGTTGGACTAGAAGACCTCCAAGGCCCCTTCCAATTCTGTCATTCTATTACTTAAGAAAAGAAGAACAAACTGGATAACTTTTTCAAAGCTCGAATTCTGTTAACTGTCCAGCTAATACATTCCTCTTCAGTAGAACAAGGATTGGCTTGGATAGCTTTCTTTTGTTTTTGAAGCAGCCATCTACTATTGTTCACTACTCCTCATGCACATAATTTTAGAAACACTTGAAAGGTAGTCCTTGACTTACAACCAGTTGTTTCTGGACTGTTCCAAAATACAATGGCACTGAAAAAAACTGCCTTGCAACCAGTTTTTATGCTTACGACCATTCCAGCATCCCCATGCTTAAAATTTGGATGCTTGGCAATGGGCACATATTTATGACGGTCGTAGTGTAACAGATAACAGATAATCAGAGTTGGAAGGGGCCTTATAGGTCATCTAGTCCAACCCCCTGCCCAAGAAGGAGACCCTACACCATTTCTGACAGATGGGAATCCAATCTTTTCTTGAAAGCCTCCAGGGATGAAGCTCCCACAAATTTTTTTAGTATTTAATATTTATTTGATTTGTCAGCCACTTACAAGACACAGGTATAAGAATAAATATAGTCTTCAATACATGAGATAGATACTTATAAGAAAAATTAAAAAAAATAGGACAGGGACAGTAGGCACGATTGGTGCGCTTATGCACGCCCCCTACAGGCCTCTTAGGAAGGGCATGAGGTCAATAGTAGACAGTTTAAGGTTAAAGTTTTTGGGTTAGGGTTAGGTTAACTTCTGAGGACAACTTCTGTTTCATGGGTTGATTCTTCTCACTGTCAGACAATTTTTCCTTATTTTTAGGCTGAATCTCTCCTTGTTCAGTTTCCTTCCACTATTCTTTGTCTTGCCTTCAGATGCTTTAGAAAATAGCTTGACCCCTTCTTCTCTGTGGCAGCCCCTTAAGTATTGGAAGACTGCCATCATGTCTCCCCTGGTCCTTCTCTTCACTAGACTAGCCAGGCCCAGTTCCTGCAACCGTTCATCATATGTTTTAGCCTCCAACCATCCCCTAATCATCCTGATTGCTCTTTTCTGTACTTTTTCTACAGTCTCAACCATCTTTTTTATAGTGTGGTGACCAAAACTGGATGCAGTACTTTAGCTGTGGCCTTACTAAGGCTTTATAGAGTGGTATTAGTACCTCCCTTGATCTTGACTGTGTCCCTCTGTTAATACAATTTAGGATTGCATTAGCTTTTTTGGCTGCTGCTGTCCACTAAGACTCCAAGATCCCTCTCACAGTTACTGCTATTAAGCCTGGTTTCACCCAGTCTATGTGTGTCCTTTTGTCCCAGGGATGTGTGTCATATGATTCCCTTGTTGTAACAAAGAGTGTGGCAAAGAGCAAAGAGTGTGATGAAGCCATTCATTTAACACAACTAATGTATTCCTCACTTCACAACTTCAGTGATTCACTTAGCAACAATGGCAAAGATGATGGTACAAAGGGGTTAAAACTCACTTAGCAACTGAACGTTCGGGCTCCATTCCATTCCTTGGAACACATGGTTGTAAGTCAAGGGCTATCTGCATTTTTGGAAGATCACAGGGTGATTCACTGGAATCCAAAATGCCTGTATTGGATTAGTAATATGTAGGTAATATGTTAATACACAGTTGTGTTTCTATCTTGTTAGTCTAACAAAGGGAGGCCTAAAATCTTAAGAAGGGAACCATTCTTCATCCCAGGAGCTTCCAAAGAATAGTAGTGGGGCTGTATACTTGGTGTAATTTAGGATCCTGCTTCCAAAATCTCATCAGCCTGCACAGTTAGGCAATTATGGCTTTCTACAATTCCTTTGGGTGATGTCAGATGAGTTACGGTAGATTGGAAAGCTACGGACAGTTATTGATTTATTAGATTTATATCGTGCTGGGCTGTTTACACCACAGTCAAAATGGCTTAGAGCAATTAAAAATGTAAATTACAGAGCATCTCTCACACACAAACACACACACAGGACTCCATTAAAATCATTCAAATCAAAATGATGAAATGATGAAAGATCTTGGTCTCACTGCTTTCAGATACTCTGGGAGAATATTTAAGTCTGGAGGTACCTGCTTGGTGAATAGTTTGTTAGGTCTAGACAAGAGAAGAATTTACAAAGCCTTAGTATGGCCATACTTGGAATATTGCATCTAGTTTTGGTTGCCATGATGTAAAAAAAGATGTTGAGACTTTGGAAAGAGTGCAGAGAAGAGCAACATGAATGATTAGGGGGCTGGAGTCCAAAATGTTAAGAAGAATGGTTACAGGAATTGGGTAGGTCTAGTTCAAGGGTCTTCAAACTTGGCAAGTTTAAGATTTATGGACTTCAACTCCCAGAATTCCTGAGCTAACATGACTGGAGGAGGAATTCGGGAAGTTGAAGTCCATAAGTCTTGAAGCTGTCAAGTTTCAAGACCTCTGATCTAATCTATCATCCATCCATCCATCCATCCATCCATCCATCCATCCAATCTATCATTCATCTATCACATATCTCTCTCTCTCTCTCTTTTTCTGTCTCTCTCATCTATTTATCTAATCCAAGGGTCTTCAAGCTTTTAAGACTTGTGAACTTCAACTCCCAGAATTTCTGACCTAACATGACTGGAGGAGGAATTCTGGGAGTTGAAATCCACAAGTCTTAAACTTGCCAAGTTTGAAGACCCCTGGTCTAGTTTAATGAAAAGAAGAACTAGGGGTGACATGATAGCAGCCTTCCAATATTTGAGGGGCTGCCCCAAAGATAAGGAGGTTAACTTATTCTTCAAAGCACCAGAAGGCAAGACAAGAAACAATAGATGGAAACTTATCAAGGAGAGCAGCAACTTAGAACTAAGGAGAAATTTCCTAATGGTGAGAACAGTCAACCAGTGGAATGGCTTCCCTCCAGAAGTTCTTGTTCTCCTCCAAGAAGCTTTTTCAGTTCTGGTGGAATGCAAATTCAAACAAGCCATTCCCCCAACATTCAGTCAAAACTGAAGAAGCTTCTTGGAGAAGTGAAATGTCTCCAAAGCAAAACAACAAAAGTCCAGTTGCCTCTGCAAAAAGCACCTTTGGGACAACCATGACCTGGATGACTGAGAATCTCCATAGACATCTTATTTAAATGGGAAATA
Source organism: Pseudonaja textilis (assembly GCF_049901715.1). NCBI lineage: Eukaryota > Metazoa > Chordata > Lepidosauria > Squamata > Elapidae > Pseudonaja > Pseudonaja textilis. The sequence continues at coordinate 26,350,066 of NC_141994.1, read as the reverse complement.
TTCACTGATTAACAAGAGTTGGAAGGGACCTTGGAGGTCTTCTAGTCCAACCCCCTGCTCAGGCAGGAAACCCTACAGCATTTCAGATAAAGGGTTGTTTAATCTCTTCTTAAAAACTTCCAGTGTTGGCGCATTTGCAACTTCTGGAGGGAAGTCATTCCATTGATTAATTGTTCTAAACTGTCAGGAAGCTTCTCCTTAGTTCTAGGTTGCTTCTCTCCTTGGTTAGTTTCCATCCTTTGCTTCTTCTCCTGCCTTCTGGTGCTTTGGAAAATAGCCTGACTCTGTCTTCTTTGTGGCAATCCCTGAGATATTGGAAGACTGCTTTCATGTTTCTCCTAGTCCTCCTTTTCATAAAATATTGCATTTGGCCATTTTGTGTAGCTTCAACTAAACTTTCTCCTTCTCCTGCTCAAATGGGTCTAACTTTTTGGGTGTTCATTTGGCATGTTCTCTCTGTATGGACATGTTCCTCGTTGCTCCAAGTGGCTCATTTAACTGACCATTAAGTGTGCTTTGTCAACTGTGGTGTTTTTGTGATGTAATTAGTAAAAGTGCTCTGTCTACAATGCACAAATAATTAAACGTTCATGCTCAATAAAGGCCCTGGCTAGACACGCATTATTCAAAGGCGTTTTTTTTTAAAAAAAATATTTTAGCATCTCCATATAAATTTATGGTGGAGCGTTGATTGCGTAGGAGTTCGCTATCAATTAATTTTTCCACGGGGTATTTTGTCACGTTTTCTTACAGTAACCACGGTGCTCAAAATAGGAGCAGAGAATCCTATTTGTCAGGGAATTGCACAGCCAGCATCCAAAGGAAGTCAGGGATGCTAACATGAACTTGTAGTTTTATATAAATAAATACATTTATATTTGCATCAAACAAGATAGTCAGGCGCATTGCTACATCATGAGGTAAATCATACAGCATACAGAACACTGAGAAGAAAAAGGCGGGAAAAAAGGGAAACTCACTCGTTACATTCAGAAACCAATCAGAATGTAGATTGCCTCATGCCGGAGCCCGCCCTCTCCAATCAATCAACTACAACAGTCTGTTCTGGCTCATTGTAATACATTTGACTGTTCCAGCTGTTAAATTAAATATCTTAATACTAGTGCTCCTTTTTGAAATTCCATCACAAAATAGATGTCATTCAGCGGGTTGGACTAGAAGACCTCCAAAGTCCCTCTCTATTCTATTCTATTCTATTCTATTCTATTCTATTCTATTCTATTCTATTCTATTCTGCTCTCCTCTCCTCCTCTCCTCTCCTCTCCTCTCCTCTCCTCAAGATTTCAGATGATTATTCTACTATTCTTTGCCTGCATCATAAAAGAGAAATCAGTGCACAGTTTCCAATGTTTTTGGAGAGCCTCATTTGATGAACCTTATCAGATGGTGACTTTCTTTATGTACAAGATGATGTCTGTACAAGGCTAGGTACAAAGCTTACCCTTCATTAATTCAGCCAGCCGAGAAAACACATGAATAATAATTCAGACAGAAGACTTATTCTTAGCAATTCCAGGAGCTTTTTTTTTTTTAGCCTGGCTTTCTTTTCCTGCAACAGTGTGCAAATGTTTAAGTCAAGGTGTAAATACATGCAAACACAAAAGCCAACAGGTCTGACTTTCTGTGAAAAACCTAGTTAAAACTAAAACTGCACCAGCTCATTTTAATCTGTCTCTAGCACAAAGAAACCCCATTTGTTATATATATCACAAATCAAATATATTGCCGTCACTTTGAGGCTGAGATGGGTGGCAAATAAATTGAATAAACAAACAAAAACAAAATATATACACTATTGTAAATATCACACATAATCTTCTCTCTATATAAAAGCGAAATACCACTCACGCATCTTCACAACATCTCCAGAATTGTAAAGCCTACAAATTTGAAATTTGGCCTGTATGTTCCTCTTGGCTTCTAGGGGCTTGCTAAGAAAGGATTTTTCCAAATGACCCTCAGAGCATTTAGAGTATTACCTATATTATTATTATTAACACGTTCTGATGCTAAGCAGTTCTACTCCCCCTCCCCACCTGAAAAGAAAACTCTTCCAAATGCAAAACACAAGCAGAGGAGAGGAGAGGAGAGAGGAGGAGTTTCAGTTTCAGTTTCACAGCAGCACCAAGCAGCACAGTATTACAGCACAGTTGAGCTAAGCCATGCCCAGGCTCCTTGCTGTCTCCTTCTTGCTCACACAGCAAATACTGTTTTGGTTTCCAAACAGCCCTCAGCTCTCTCACACAGTGACAGGATGAATACCGATGGAAGCTGGTAGGCAGAGGCAGACTTTTTTCCCCTTATTTTCCTCCCCAAAAACTAAGCCTGACCACATAGTTTCGTAGCAAAGCACAAGTATATGATATTATAGGCAACCTAAACAAAACATACATATTATGGACAAAACAGAGGTAGTCCTTGACTTACGACCATGACTGAGTCCAAAATATATGTTGCTAAACGAGACATTTGTTAACTGAGTTTTGCCCCATTATACCACAGTTGTTAAGTCAATTGTCTCCAGTTGTTAAGCTAGTCACATGATTGTTAAGTGAATCTGGATTTCCTCATTAGGATTTTGCTTGTCAGAAGGTCGCAAAAGAGGATCACATGATCTGAGACATTGCGGCCATCATAACTATGAGGTAGTAGCCATTTATCCAAAATGGTATAAGGTTTCCTGCTTATGCAAAAGGTTGGACCAGGGATCACTGGTGGTCCATGAGAAAATTTTGGGGGCCCTCAGAGAAATGTCACCCCAAAGCAATTAATCCAGGCTGCGCGGGAACACAAAGCTACGCCACCCACATGGCCCATGGGAACACAAGGCTTGTGTTGCTTGCATTGCGAACAACATGAGGTAGTGAGGGGAGGGGGGAAAGGGAGGAGCGGGGGAACTTGCCCACTCACCCCACATGCCTGGCCTGGCCACCGAGCTGCTTCTTTCCGCTACTTTTTTCTTCTGCTTTGGGCTGCATGCAAGGAAAGCAGTCAAAGTCTTTCTTTCTCTCCCCCAAACTCTGCCAGAAATGAGTCTTGCAAGGCCACCTGCTCCAAGAGGCTGCGTCATTGTGACAAGTCTCTCAAAGACTCATTTTTGGGGGAATTTGGGTGAGAGAAAGAAAGACTTCTGCTGCTTCTGCTACTTTCCTTGCATGAAGCCAAAAGAGTCAGTCTCTCTCTCTCTCTCTCTCTCCCCCCCCCCTGAAAACGGAGCTGGAGACAGTATCCTGCAATCCCAAATAAAGAACAATCAATCGGTAGGAAAACGGGGTGGGGAATTTTCCTGCAGACTTTTTGGGGGGATTTCCCCCAGGATCTCTGGTCCATGGGATTTAAAATTATGAGTTTGGTGGTCCCTGAGGTCCAAAAGGTTGGTGACCCTTGGACTAGATGACCTCCAAGGTTCCCTCCAGCTCTGTCATTCTGTTAATTGAGGAAAACAAGGCCTTTAATTATGTATTTCTGATGAGGTAGGGTCTGCTTCAGCAGGTTGGACTAGAAGGCCTCCAGGGTCCTTTCCAACTCTGTTATTCTGTTTTTTATAAACAAATTTACTACCCGTGCTGATTGCCTCCAGAAATGGTAGATTGATGAACAGAAGCATTTATGTCCCCGAAAATACCAAGCCATAATAAAACATTTAAGCCATGCTGGGTTTGGGATGTATTGATGGTTGGCCAAATCAGGCCATTTTTTTCCCCTTTGTGAAATGTGTAATGCCAGAAGCATTGGAAGTTGTCCAATGAATTAGCCTGTGGCCTATCTCTGTTTGTGCTGCCTGGGCTGGCTTCTTTTAAAACAATATGACACCCTCTTAGCAGAAGCATAATGTCTCGAGAAGCTCAGGCCATCTGTTGACTTCATCAATACATTTTTCTTGGGTGTTCGCTTCGCCTTAAGCTACTGTTAGAGATCTGGGTTTCTTTGGTAATAAAACGCCTGATTCATTGCAATTGATCGGAGCGTTTCCTGTTTCTTTAGACCTTGCCTGTAGATTTCTCGAGAAGGCAACGTATTTTTTTCTTAATTAACTTGTGGCTTCAATGTACCCTGAGACTATTGTTCCCTTCGTGTTGGCCTTGCTCAACAAAAGATCAGAATCTCTTGTCAAAGAGAGTCTTGTTCATAGCATAACAATAACAGTTTCTCTGTCTAGTTAGGTCTGGCTCTAGGGCATAGTGCTTATCTCTGTTTCTTGGCTGAGGGAACCAGTGTTGTCTGAAGACATTTTTCATGGTCATGTGGCCAGCATAGCTATATGGCAAAGGTGCACAGATCATTGTTACCTTCCTACCGAACTGGTACCTATTTATCTACTTGCATTTGAATAGAATGGAATGGAATGGAATTGAAGGGTAGGGTAGGGTAGGGTAGAGTAGAATACAATAGGGAATAGAATAGAATAGAAATGCAATAGAATAGAACAAGGGAAGGGAAGGGAGAATGGAATGGAATGGAGTAAAGTACAGTAGAATACAATAGGGAATAGAATAGAATAGAATAGAATGGAATAGAATAGAATAGAATAGAATAGAATAGAATAGAATAGAATAGAATAGAATAGATGAAGGGAAGGGAGAATGGAATGGAATGGAGTAGAGTAGAGATCAATATAGAATAGAATAGAATAGAATAGAATAGAATAGAATAGAATAGAATAGAATAGAATGAGCTGCTCGGAGGTCTTCTAATCCAGCCCCTTGCTCAAGCAGGAGAACCTATACTATTTCAGATAAGTGACTGTCTAGACTCTTCTTAAAAACCTCCAGTGATGGAGCGTCCACCAATTCTGCAGGCAAGCTGTTCCACTGACTGATTGTTCTCACTGTTAGTTTCTCTTTAGTTCCAGGTTGCTTCTCTCTTTGATTAGTTTCCAACCATTGTTTCTTGTCCCGTCCTCTGTGCTTTGGAGAATAAGTTGACCCCCTCCTCTTTGGGGCAGCCCCTCAAATATTTGAATACTGCTATCCTGTTCTCCCCCCCCCCAATTCTTCTTTTCTTTAGAGTAGCCCAACCAATACCTTGCAGCTGTTCCATTTGCATGCTTTTGAACTGCTAGATTGAGAGAAGCTGGAACAATGAATGGGAGCTCAGTGTGTCATGCAGCACTCAGGTCTCAAACCCAGGCTGTTGGCTTTCCAGCTGACAAGCTCAGCGACTTTAACCGCAACACCATTTCAACAGTGTCTGTTTATAGACTAAGCCCCAATCGAGAATTCTGCTTTAGAAAATATTACACAAAGGGTATGATCTAAGCATGTTTCTTTTTCTCCTGAAAAAAGCCAGTTGTTTTGGTTGCCATGAAGATGCAGCAATCCATCTCTGTACATGGGTACATTTTGTGTTCTTTAAAATAGAAAGGGTTTGACCACCGCTAATTACAACATCAGATTTCTCAGTTCGAGGAATGCCGCTCAGGAGTGCTGAGAACTGTAATTTGGCAAGAGTTAGAGCCCTCTCTTCTCTGAGATTTAAAATTCTGATTTTTCAAGGCCTTGAATTTGCAGAAGGAGCTACTGTTGTGGTTCGCTGGCAGCCTGTGCGGATGGCAACGGAATCGAACATTGGGGAAGAAAGGGGATCAGTCTGGGAGTCTGGAGAGGACTCAGATGAGGGTCCTGCATCCAATGCAGAGATGCAGCCAGGAACATCTGGGAGTGGGGTGCTGCCTCCAGAGCCTCTGGAGTCTGGCAGCAGCAAGGCAGAGGAACAAGCGGAGCCTGTTCCCAGTGCACGTGTGCGCAGAGCTGCTAGAAGGCGAGAGCAGCTGAAACAAAAGAGGTTAAGGCTGGGAGGTGATTGCCCCTTCCCTAAGGTATAAAGGACAGGCAAAGGTGATGAAACCTTTGCAGGAAGCCAAGCCGTTTGTTTGGTTCAGATTCATTCCTGAAGCTCTTTGTACTTCGGTTGATTTCTTTTCTAGTTCATTTGACACTTCTGTTATTGGCAGCACTTCACAAGAAAGAAAGGTGGGCACTTATCTTGAGGGACTGTTTGAGATTCATTATCAGCTGGGAATGAAAATAATTCCCAGTGTTGCAATAAAATAAGACTTGTTTTTAAAATAAGCGTTTGCACAATTACGGTCCTGGAAGCCTTGGTCAGAACACCTACAAGGAAATAAGATACAACTCTGGTCTGTAACTATAATAAAAGATGAAATTATTGTTTGAGATAAGACCTTTGGCTTTTGATGGTTGAGTACCCCCAACACATGAGGAAAGATGACACAACAGTTGCTGGGTCAAATAATTATAAGGCACGCTTACTCTTGCTTCATTCTATGAATACAGTTAATCATCAACTCACAACCATTTGTTTAGAGACCTGGGTGAAGTTACAACAGCACTGAAAACAATGACTTATGACTTGTTCACATTTATGATCATTGCCGCATCCCTAGGGTCATATAATCAAAATTCAGACACTTGGCAACTGATTCATATTTATGATGGTTGCAGTGTCCTGGGATCACATGATCCCTGTTTGGTGACCTGACAAGCAAAGTCAATGGGGATGCAAAATTCATTTAATGACTGTGTGACTAACTTAACAATGGCAGTGATCACGTAGTTTCAGTGGCCAGGTCACGATGTTTCATGACTTCTTTTTCTTCAACTCTGGCGTCCCCTGATAAGAGCAATATCAATAAATTGTACACTTCGGTTTTCGACAACTGTGATATCTGGTGTGTTGTGATGATGGTCTGTATTTGAAAATCCCGTTGTTGTTGTTGTTGTTGTTGTTGTTGTTGTTGTTGTTCTTCTTCTTCTTCTTCTTCTTCTTCTTCTTCTTCTTCTTCTTCTTCTTCTTCTTCTTCTTCTTCTTCTTCTTCTTCTTCCTCTTCCTCTTCCTCTTCCTCTTCCTCTTCCTCTTCCCCTCCTCCTCCTCCTCCTCCTCGTCATTGTCATCATCATCATTATTTAGGTGTCTTGTTTTGTTTCCTCCTTCAGATATATCAGAGAAACAAAAATTTATACACAGTGGAAGCCAACAATGCACGACAATTGGTGGAAAGTGCAGCTCAAGACATTGAAAAACTCCTGAGTAACAGATCCACAGCCTTGGTGGTAAGTAGAACTTCACCTTTTCTTGTCCCGATTTTGAAAATGGATACCTAAATGTACTTCATTCTTCCCTTTCATCTTCCGATCTCATTAAAATACTTCATATGTTTGCATTTATTAAAGCTGTGACAATTCTTCAAACGTGCCAGAGGTTAAAACCCAGGAAGAGCATGTCCGAAGCACTTCTGAAGGATCAAAGCAGCCGCATCTTTTAAAGTGTACAGCTGCTTCAGAAATCTAGCCAAATTGTGGGCGTTCCCAGCCACATTGTGGGTCATCCTCGACTTACAATGGTTTGTTTAGTGACCAAAGTTACAATGGCACTGAAAAAAAGTCCCTTCTGACTGATTTTCACTCTTAATGACCGTTGTATCATCCCTGTGGTCACATGATCAAAATCGGGATGCTCAGCAATTGATTCATATTTATGACAGTTGCAGCATCCTGGTGGGGGTGGTGTCATGTGATTTCCCTTTTGCAGATTCACTTAACAACTGGATTGCTACCTTAACAATTGCAGTGATTCACTTAACAATGGTGGCAAGAAAAAACGTAAAATGGGACAAAAAATCACTTAACAAATTTTTCACTTAGCGATGTGAATTTTGGTCATGAGTCGAGGACTCCCTGTACTCTTCCCTCCCTATGTCTCCCCGGGCAAGGTGGTTTTGGTTACAGAGGGAGCCAAGAAGAACTTCTGAAGTAGCTGGACAAGGCTAGCCAAAGACATGGCTGCTTTAATGAACCTGAAAGAGGTGCTTCATTAAATGTGGGATTGACAATCTGTAATGCTGTTGAGTGGCAAATGCAGAACTTAGAACAGCAGAGCAGTGGATATGTGATGGACAGCTAGCAATGTGGTGTGTTTTCACACACACTATGCAATTGTTGTGAGGTATAAGATGGTATCAAAAGAGAGGCTGGATTGTTATATGTAGAAATTACGTATTATGAGTTATACCTGTGAAAATGAAGAACAGAAGGGAAGCCATACTTATCCAATATTTGAACTATGCAGTGATTATTGGACAGTTATATAACTATATCTAATAAACATGTACTATTTTGTCAGGCTTTTGGGGTAGAACATGGGCCTGTACTTTTTGGCATAAGGATACGAGAAGGAGATACTAGGTTATCATGGCCCGAAAGGAACTGGTTAATGATCTATTGTATTATAGAAGGTCATAACAGGACCATAACAGGAAGACAAGCCATAAGAACAAGGGTAGTTTCCAAGGACAAGGAAACAGGTGTTACACTACAATAATATGGTTGTAGCATAGGGAAATATGTAGCTTGGATAGATTGTGAACCCAGGAAAGGGGCAGAGACTGTATACTTGAACCTGTATATAAACCCCAGCCCTCCTGGGGAAAATGACTTCTGCCATGAGCAGAATTCCCTTTTGCAAAAGCTTAATAATAAAGCTCTTATATATTGTTCACATGTCTCCAGATTTCCATTTGATTATTACCACATTTAGAAGAAGCATGGATTAAGGATACAACAACACAGAGTGGGCAATATGCAAACAAAAATAAGTTGGAAACTTAATAATTGATAAAAGAACTTAGTGTTGTACAGCTGGGATGCAAGTGATTAAGATAAGGTAGTTTGGAGATCATCTCCATATTCCACAGGACTCATATTTCAAAAGAATTTGCTGGTTCAAATATCAGTATTTGTGTTCAGTTCCACTTGAGAATTCATGAATATCCTTCAGTGTCCGTGGTCCAGACTGTGGTTGTGTATTTCTGTGGTGCAAAATCAGCTCTTTTTTTTTTTTTTTTGCATAAAAGGGCAGATGCTTCGATTTTGATTGACAGGTCACCATTCCACCCTCCCAGCTGCCAAATAGCTGATGGGATATTGATATTGTCAAAGCACATGGATTTTCTAGATTCCCAACCTAATTAAATATCTCAAAACCCAAGAAGACAATGCAAAATATGATAGCAAGTTGAAGATGAATTATGTCTTGCATAAATACATTCCAGTGCTTTGGGAAAAATTTTGAGAGATCGGGGGAGGTTAGCAATGTAAAATGCATTACACATAATATTGTCAGTTTGTAACATTGATAATTCTCAATTTTTTTTTCATGGTAGGTAGTACTGTTACCAGAACTACAATTTAATCCTTAATTGTACTTATTTCCTCCCATCCCTAGTCATAGATAAAGTTAATGAGCTGACTTGCAAACTATTGCTGACTTTGTTTCTTACTATGTGGAAAACCAGAAACAAATGTTTAGGGCATTTCCAAGAAATTTCCTGCACTTAACTGTTTTGTGTGTCGTAAGGAAAAGTGTACAGTGATCTACTTGTGGGACTGACCATAACCGATAAACAACTTGGGAGGAAAGCTGTTATTAATTCAAATCATCTCTATTGCTGACAGAATATCTGTAACAGAATATCTTAATTACTACTTTAGTTGCACCATTACAACAGCCTTTGTTTCCTTTAGAAGAGAATGTATGTAGCTCAGGGTTGAACTGTGAGGTCTTTGAGCTTCGTTGCTTTCTTGCAGACATTTCATTACCTAACTAGGTAGCATCATCAGTGCTAGAAGGGGGTGTGGTTTGCTCTTTTTTTACTAGATATTATCTAGTTGGGTATTGAAAGTCTACAAGAAAGCAACCAAACTTCAAGGGTGCCACAGTCATAATATAAGAGGGTTGTTGATTTTATTTAATAACGTTGATTCCTGTTGGAATCCTCTGGCTCAGCATTGAGCTTAAGAAGACCACACCTTCTGCCCAAACTCAAAAAGGTAGTTTGTTTGCTCACCCCTTTCCTCTTCCCTTACCACCTTTCCTTGAATTTTAAATTCAAAACCAGTCCATCACCTTCCCTGAAATTAATTGAAAGAATTAATTTCTCCACACTCAGATGCCCGATTGATGTGCTTGTAACTACACTGGTTGACCTTCCCCCTCTTTCTCTTTCTATCTTTCTCTTGTTGTATGTGAGAGACAGAAACAGACACACACAGAGAGAAACAGAGACAGAGAAAGAGAGACACAGACAGACAGACAGACAGACAGACAGACACACACACACACACACAGAGACTGAGAAAGAGAAGGAAGGAAGGAAGGAAGGAAGAAAGAAAGAAAGAAAGAAAGAAAGAAAGAAAGAAAGAAAGAAAGAAAGAAAATGATAGATAGAAAGAGAGAGAGAGAGACAGAGAGACAGAGAAAGAGAAAAGAGAGAAAGAAAAAATAAAGACAAGGAGAGAGGCAGAGAGAGAGAGAAAGAAGAGAGGGAAAGAGAGAGACAGAGAAAGAGAGAAGGAAAAAGAGAGAGAGAAAGAGGCAGAGACAGACAAAGAGAGAGAGAGAGATAGACACACAGAGACAGAGAGAGAGAAAGAAAGAAAGAGAAAAAGACAGAGACAGAGAAAGATAAGAAAGAGAGAAAGAGGGAGAAAGAGAAAAAGAGATAGAAAGAGAGAGAGAGAGAGAGAGATAGAAAGAGAAGAGGGAGAGAAAATAAAATGAAAGAAAGAGAGAGGCAGAGAGAAAGAGAAGAGATAGAGAAAAAGAGAAGGAGAAAAAGAGAGAGAAAAAGAGAGAGAACGAGGCAGAGAAAGAGAGACAGAGAAAGAGAGATAGATAGACAGAGAGATAGACAAAGGAGACATTTCTCATTCTTTGTGACTTGTAGCCTATTTTGTGCAGGTGCACACAGAAGTAACACCTTGCCCTTCGGTTGTTGTGGAACAGCTGGAGGAGTGAATGCATTTGTGACAAAAAGAGGCTGTCTACTTCTCCTGCACCTCTTAACATTCAGGTCACAGAAGAGCGTCTGGGATGTGTGGAGGAAAACATTATGAGTCACCCAAGAGTCATAATCCTGAACCAGAAAAGTCAGCCTTTATCACTCAACTTAGTGCACTGCTGTCCGTGGTGCTGAAGATAAGATGGTCCTTAACATTATACCGGTATGGCCAGGATTGAAAATCTTAGATAACTAAACTCACTTTAAGATAAACCTTTCAAAACTGTATTGTTGGACCCTGCTTTCTACACCCTTTTAAACTTGCACTGGGGTGGAGAGGGGAGGAAGCTGTTTTGTCACCATCACACAAGGAAGATCTCTTTCATTTCTGTGTTCCAATCTCTAAACTTGTTTTGTGTTTGCTGGTCTGAACTGCAAGCTGATTTGTCATTAGGAGGTTCCTTAGCTTCTCGTGTCTTACCCCCCGGGGTAGTTTGTTAAGCTGGTGGCACTCCCTTGTTGTCTTCTGAACCTGAACAGCGTCTTTAAACTGATGTTTCCAGCTGGCTTTTTTTGTGTGTGTGTGTGTTCTGGAGTAATTTCCCTCTGGCCTGTGTGAGTTTTCTAAATCGCTGTTTGGTACAGTAGGGTGGTTTTTTAAAAAAATCTGCAACCCGGACATGTTTGCCTCTACAACTTTGTCTCTGAAAAGAGGGGAAGACACTGCATGTAATTCCCAGCTTCCCTAATCGCTTACTCGGGGTTTATGGAGGAGCACTGACTGGTCTTAAAGGATTAATTAAGAGTTGAATTCTGGAGGGGAATATGATGCAAGAAAGCAGTTGGGTGATTGCTTTTGCCCTGAGGACTATGCCTTCCCTTAGAAGCTCCTGCCCTTAGCCTTAGCCAAGGGAATTTGCAAAATAAATCAGACTCACTAAACACAGCATACAAATAAAAGTCTGAGCAGGTTTAATTAAAAATAAGCAAGTAAACAAATAAATAAATAAATAAATAAATGTGACAAGTTCTTAATGAAGGGCAGTCTGTTCTCACCTTAAAAGACAGAAGAAATTAATGCCAGGGAAATTAACATTTTTACAAATGAATCTGAATTCTGTTCTGGATAACTGTAATTCATGGGGTGAAGTTAAGTTACCACTGTGTGTCTTATGAAGATTCTCAGTCATCCAGGTCAAGGTTGGCCCAGAGGTGCTTTTGAATCCAGTCAGAACTGAAGAAGCTTCTTGGATGAGAAGGAAAACATCTTCAAGGAAAGTTGCCTTTTGAAAAAACAACTTTGGGATCACTGTTGTACACATACTTTTCACATCCAAATAGATAGTCTGGATTAAGACAAACATTATCTTACTCGTACAGTGGCCAAACAGAAGTTTGTGCGTGCTCATAAGCCAGATTTGAGATGTATCTCTCTTCTGTTGTTCTTCTGAAACTGATATTTGGTGGGATGCACCCATAACTCAGAAATAACACTGATAGCAATCGCAATAGCACTTAGACTTATATTCCATTTTATAGTGCTTTACAGCCTTCTCTAAGCAGTTTACAGAGTCAGCATGTTGCCCCCAACAATCTGGGTCCTCATTTTACCCATCTTGGAAGGACAGAAGGCTGAATCAACCTTGAGCCTGGTGGGATTTGAACTGACAAATTTCAGGCAGCCGGCAGGTAGCAGAAGTAGCCTGCAGTACTGCACTCTAACCACTGCGCCACCAAGGCTCATCAATACTCTAGTAGATATTAATAGATTAATAGATAATTGATAAGTCTCCATCAATTCTCCATGCCTGTTTTAAAACCACCAAAACTAGTGGCCATTATAATGACTTGTGATTATGAAATTCTTAGGCTAATTATGCACCGGTTGAAGGAAACTTTGCTTGTTCTACCACCTTCCAAGTTCAACTTCACTAGTTGACCTGTGAATTTGGTATTTTGGAAGAAGGGAATAAACCTCTAGTTTCTTCCCTTCTCTGGGTCCTACAGGTGGTCCTTGACTTACAATCACAATTGAGCACAAAACTTCCATGGTTAACAACAAGACAGTTGTTTGGTAGGTTTTCTGTGATGACCCAGGGTGGAATACAAAATAAACACAGTCACAAAAACCTGATGAAACCTCTTTTATTCCTTTACTTTGCTTCCAAGCTCCAAACATCCTTGACGGAAGACAAAAACTCCCACACAAGCAGTTACAAGAAAGAAGGAAAAAAACAACATAACCCAGGCAAGATAAGGGCTGGTGGACATCCACAGATAACAGAACACACACTGGGAAGGACACCAAACTCAGAAAGGAACCATAAACTAGAGATAATTTCACACTTTGTTTCCAGCCTGTAAGCATGTCTGTCCTCTTATTCAGTTGTCAAAGCTGCAGCCCATGAAGAGGATCAAAGCCCTCTGCTCTGGAGTAGACCATGTCTCTCCCTTATTCTCTCCTCCCTGCGTGCCCTAGGATGGATAGGGGATGGGCCTGGGTCCTCCTCTGACTACTCAGCTGCCTCTGCCCTTCCCCAGCCTCCTCCACAACCTCTGGAGCCACACTTCCACTCCCTGTCGGCTGTTCCTCCTCTCCCTCAGAGTCAGTCTCCATCAGGGGCATGACATTTTGTCCCATTTTATAATCTTTCTTGACACAGTTGTTGTTAGGTGAATCAGTGCAGTTGTTAAATGAGTCAAACAGTTGTTAAGTGAATTGGGCTTCTTCAATGACTTCACTCGTCAGAAGGTCGCAAATGGGGATCAACCATCATAAAGACGTGCCAGTTGCCAAACCTCCAAATTTTGATCATGTGACTAATGATCACATGTCACTTTTTTCAACTTCAAATGCTCACTAAAACAAATTGTTGTAAGTTGAGGACTATTTGTTTGTGAATTTAGGTTTAGGAAGCACATTATCCTTTGTCAACTTTGGCCTAGTTTGGTTTGGTGGTGAAGGCACCAGGCTAGAAACCAAGAGATGATGAATTCTAGTCCCACCTTAGGCATGAAAGCCAACTGGGTGACTTTGGGCCAATCACCAGGAGACTGTGAGTTCTAGTCCCACCTTAGGCATGAAAGCCAACTGGGTGACTTTGGGCCAATCACCAGGAGATGGGGAGTTCTAGTCCCACCTTAGGTACGAAGGCCAACTGAATGACTTTGGGCCAAACACACTCTCTCAATCCAACCCACCTCACAGGGTTATTGTTGTTATGGGGAAGAGATAAGGAGTATTAGCTTGTACCTCTACTGCACTTTTTCTGACTCTGTTTTATTATTTTTCAAATGTAGCAATCAACACAATGTGCTTAAGATAGCTTATACTGATACATGAATATTATAATATCGGCAGCTTTATTCTCATACCTGTCTTCTTAATATGGCTTTTGTCTTCTTAAGTAAAGTACCTTAAACTAACATTTTCATTAAATAATAAAAAACAAAGAGTAAAACAGGGTCTTATTTTGGGGGAAACATGGTAAATATTCTCGCCCATTTAGTTAAAATACAGTACATTTCAGCTTATCATACTGAGAAGGTGGGGAAACTGTTAATTGTTGGAGATGAACCAGCTTCTTAATTTATAAACACTGTGACCAGTGGTTAGGATTCTGAAGATAATTTATTTAGCGGGGGAAAAGAACCTATAATAGACAGAGGGTGGTTTTGACACTCGGCCAAATAATCTGTGTGGCCATTTGGTGATCTTTTGAACCAGGCTTGATGAGAGTCTGGTGTCCCTGGGCAACGTAGAACTATTGTTGGTTTGCCAAATGCAACAAACTGATGGGGAATCTTTGTGCCTCCCTGGGAGTATGGATGGATGATAGAATAGAATATAATTCTTTATTGGCCAAGTGTGATTGGACACACAAGGAATTTGTCTTTGTGCAAATGCTCTCAGTGTACATAAAAGAAAAGATACGTTCACCAAGAGTCAAGATTCATAAGATTCACTTAATAATAGTCATAGGGTACAGTAAGCCATCAAATCATATTAGGAAACAATCAATATAAATCGTAAGTCAATATAAATAATGCTGACATCTGTTTCATGCATATGCATAGGTCTTTACCTGTGGGTTTCCTCCCTTGGTTTTTTCTTTGCTTTCCTAAAGCAGAGGATGACACCAGTTTAATTCTCTGTATTTATACACCACACAGGAAGTAGATCATATCAGCCGTGTGCTGCAGCTGCCAAAAATTAGGGAATCCTGTGTCAGGCGCAAGAAATCAGGTGGTTCAAATAAGTACAGGTTTATTGCATGCTAAACACTCTTTACAAGAATCTGAATGACTAACAGTCAAAACAAATTGGCGGGAGATAAGATTTAATGGAATTCAAGGTGGACTGGACTTGGATCTCTTGTGAGCATGAAGGGACTCGAGACTGAAGTCCACCCATCTTATTTGCCAAATGAGATATATTGATCTATGTTGCAAATTATATAATATACAAATATAATACAAAATATTGTTATGTTACATTACATTATCTTATTATCTAGATCAAATTGGCTGCAAACAGATCCAAACATTTAGGAATCTTGGAGCTGACTTGCAAGGGGAGAAAGTTATTATTGTCGCCATATATTATTAATGAGAGCCGTGGTGGTGCAGTGGTTAGAATGCAGCATTGCAGGCCAATTTATTGCCCACTGCCAGGAGTTTGATCCTGACCGGCTCAATGTTGACTCAGCCTTCTGTCCTTCCGAGGTGTGTAAAACAAGGACCCAGATTGTTGGGAGCAACAGGCTGACTCTGTAAACTGCGTAGAGAAGGCTGTGAAGCCCAGTGAAGTGGTGTATAAGTGCTATTCCTTCCTTCCTT
Organism: Pseudonaja textilis; assembly: GCF_049901715.1. Classification (NCBI taxonomy): domain Eukaryota; kingdom Metazoa; phylum Chordata; class Lepidosauria; order Squamata; family Elapidae; genus Pseudonaja; species Pseudonaja textilis. The sequence goes on along the minus strand of NC_141994.1, from coordinate 26,334,408 downwards.
CCTTCCTTCCTTCCTTCCTTCCTTCCTTCCTTCCTTCCTTCCTTCCTTCCTTCCTTCCTCCCTCCCTCCCTCCCTCCCTCCCTCCCTTCCTTCCTTCCTTCCTTCCTTCTGTCTTATTCCCTTCCTCAATTTCCTTCTTGGTGATACAGTGGTTAGAATGCAGCATCACAGGCTGACTCTGCCCACTGCCAGCAGTTCAATCCTGACAATCGCAAGGTTGACTCAGCCTTCCACCCTTCCGAGGTCAGTAAAATGAGGACCCAGATTGTAGCAGGCAATAAACTGACTCTGTAAAACTGCTTAGAGAGGGCTGTACAAACACTGTGAAGTGGTATATAAGTCTAAGTGCTATTGCTATATTTGTCAGTGCTGAATTAGAGGGGATAATACCAGTTTCTGCTTTTTGACTATTTAATTCATCTTTTTAATGCTTTTACTTTGTTCTGTTCTTAGAAAAAAAATTCTCCTTTTTTTTCTCCTTGGAGTTTGTATCTTAATTTTCTATAGTTAAAAAAATAAAAATTTGAAAAGGAACTTGTTGAAAGACAGGTCAATGGTGTAAGCAACTCGGTCTGAAAGAAACATATCTTTTTCTAAAGTCTCCTGGCCATTTTTGTTTTACTAATGCACTTGCTTTTTGCTTTTTCCTTTTAAGCCTGTTTTTTATGAAAATAATGCTAAGTGGTTTGGATGAATAAAGGGGAAAAAAACTCTCATCAGTTTCGTGGGTCTCCCTCCTAATGGGAGCCAAGTCTCCAAGGTCACTGCTAATATCCCCTTGGATCGATAACAACCAGGCCAGACAAAATTGCAAGAAGGAGAGCTAAATGGAATTGTATGTCCTCCTTTTTTGGAGGGGTTTCTCTTTTACAGATATTAAATATGTGCAATTGCATTTTTTTAAAAAACATGCCAATTGGTGCTCTTACTTTGAGTTGTGAAGGAATGTAGTTTAAGGTGTAGATCCATTCAGATAAAAGGTGCTCTGGTTTTTTAAAAAAATTAATATCCGCATCTTTTGTAAGGTAAAGGTTTCCCTCGCACATCCATGCTAGTCGTTTCTGGCTCTAGGGGGCAGTGCTCATCTCCGTTACAAAGCCAAAGAGCCAGCGCTGTCCGAAGACGTCATATGGCCAGCAGGACTAAATGCCTTTGAAGGCACACAGAAAGCTGTTCCCTTCCCACCAAGAGGGCCCTATTTTTCTCCTTGCATTTTTTACATGCTTTCGAGCTACTAGGTTGGCAGAAGCTGGGACAAGGAACGGGAGCTCATTCCGTTATGCAGTGCTGGGGATTCGAACTGTTGAACTGCTGACCTTTCTGATCAACAAACTCAGCATCTTAGCCACTGAGCCACTGCGTCCCAAAGCAAATGCCAGTTTTCAGCAAAAAAATATCAAAAATTGTGATCACATGATCTTGGCCTTAACGATAGCCACAGATGGAGACTGGTTTATGAAAATATTTCCCAGTAGTTAAAAATGTGGTTACACAGTCAGGGAGAAAACTGGTTGTAAGCACCTAGTTGTAAGTCCCTTTTGGGGTATCCATCGTAATTTTGAACAGTCGCTATGCCACTGGTTGTACATTGAGAACCACCAAGGTATTCCTTGACTTACGACCACAATGGACCCCAAAATTTCCATGGCTAAGGGTTGACATTTGTCAAGTGAATTCTGCTCCCTTTTACAACCTTTCCTGCCACTGTTGTTGCAGTGTTAAATTAGTCACATGGTTGTTAAACTTCCCTGTGGACTTTGCTCATCAGAAGGTCGCAAAAGGGGACTGTCATAAGTACGTGTTCTGACCCAGGCTTCCTAAACCGTAATTACATGCACACTTATGCTAAAAACAAGGCTTAGTTTAATGCAACACTGGGAATTACTTTCATTCCCAGCTAGAATTAATCTCAAACAGTCCCCCAATATAAGCACCCACCTTTCAGTTCTGTGAAGTGCTGCCAAAAACAGAAGTATCAAATGAACTGGAAAATAAACCAACTGAAGTACAAAGAGCTTCCAGAATGACTGAACTGATCGAAATACTTTGCTTCCTGAAAAGGTTTCGTCATCTAGGCCTGACTTTTATCCCTTTTGGGAGGGGCAATCACCTCCCAGCCTTACTCCCAAGTCATCCCTTTTGTTTCAGCTGCTTTTGCCTTCTAGCAACTCTGTGCACACGTGCACTGGGAACAGGCTCCCTTTGTTCCTCTGCCTCGCTGCTGCCAGACTCCAGAGGCTTCGGAGTCAGCACCCCACTCCCAGATGGTCCTGGCCCCATCTCTGCATCGGATGCAGGACCCTCATCCGAATCCTCTCCAGACTCCCAGACTGGACCCCGTTCTTCCCCACTGTCCAATTCCGCTGTTTTCTGCACAGGCTGCCAGCAAACCACAACAATACGAGCCCGTTACCAAGCATCTGAATTTTGTTCACGTGACCCTGGGGATGCTACAACGGTCATAAGTGTGAAAAATGGACATAAGTCCTTTTCTTCTGTGCTGTTGTATCTTCGGTCAATTCTAAAGGAATTGTTTGTAAGTCGAGGTTTCCTTTTCCTGGCACGGGAGAGCAAAAGCGTGGGCAAATCCAGCCATTCAGAAGACCTGGTTAAATACGTTAGGTCTGTTTAATCTTTATTTCCATCCTTTTTTTTATTGCTGCTGGAATAATAAACCCTGCACCAGCCGCGCCATCCAATGAAACAACCACACCGGTGGTGGTATTCGACCAGTTCGGCTTGGTTCTGGGAGCCACTAGCAGCGATGAGCAGTGGAGACTGAACCGTTCTCTCCGCCATTCTGCTGTTGGGCCCACCCACCCACCCGGGCTCCCATACTCATTTTTATCTGCTGAATTTGAAGCGCAGCTGCTTTGCGCAGCATAGAATTGCGCCGCACGGCAGCTGCTGAAGCAAGCGGGATTGTGCAGGCTTGCAGGAGGCGAGTTAGAACACCTCTGAGCCTTCACAAAGTGCATGCATGCGCACAAAGTGCGCCCACCAAGCCACACCCGCCGAACCGGTGGCAACAATATTTGAATCCCACCACTGAATCCCACCAATAAGAATATAGTGCTTTGTTTAAAACAACAACAACAACAACAACAATATCATCTAAACACCAGTCTGGTCTGAATGAATGAAGTTGTCATGCCGGAGATTTAATGGAAGTTTTGGCCAACCGAATAAGCCATAAATAATCAGACTTGGAGATGAGCAGGGAGCCTCGGTGATATGCCTGCGCACAACAGCTTCACTGGTGGTCTTGTCGACAGATGGGTGCCTCTCACTAGCCGCTGGGGGTGCAAGGGGGGGGAAGAGGCAAAGATGAGCGGAGGTTGTTAGTGGGCTTTGTAGTTGAGTTGTAGCTCACAGGAAACAAGGCCTTTGTCTTGTTTGCTCAGGAGTATCAGAGAAGCCGGCAGAGTGGGTGCGTTGGAGGCAGTCATGCGGAGAGCCCCTCTTCAGCTTGTAATTCTTGCAGGAGTGATATATCTGGCAGGGAACAAGGTAGCAAGGGAAATTAGGTGGCTCTCTTCTTCTCTCCTCCCCTCCCTCTATCTCTCCCTTCCTCCTCTCCCTTCCCCTTTCTCTTTTCTTTCCCTTCCTCCTCTCCTCTCCTTTACTTCTTTTATCCTCTCCTTTCCTCTCCCCTCCTTTATCTTTCCCTTCCTCCCCTTCCCTCCTCTCCCCTTGCCCACCCCCTCCCTTCTCTTCCCCTTTCTCTGTTTTTCCTTCCTTCCTTCCTTCCTTCCTTCCTTCCTTCCTTCCTTCCTTCCTTCCTTCCTTCCTTCCTTCCTTCCTTCCTTCCTTCTTTTCCTCCTCACTTCTCATCTCCTCTCATCTCCTCCCCCTCCCTTCCCCTTTCTCTGTTCTTTCCCTTCCTCCTTCCTTTCTTTCCCTTCCTCCTCTTCTCTCCTTTACTTCTTTTATCCTTCCTTTACTTCTTTTATCCTTCCTTTACTTCTTTTATCCTCTCCTCTCCCCTATCTTTCCCTTACCTTTCCCTTCCTCCCCTCCCCTCCTTTCCCCTTTCTCTGTTTTTCCCTTCTTCCTTCCTTTCCTTTCCTTCTCCTCTCATCCCCTTTCCCCTCCCTTCCCCTTTCTCTGTTCTTTCCCTTCCTCCTTCCTTCCTTTCTTTCCTTCCTCCTCCATTCCTCTTCTTTATTTTCATTTTTCCTTTACTTCTTTTATTCTCTCCTTTCTCTTTCCTTTCCTCCTCTCCCCTCTTCCCCTTTCTCTGTTTTTCCCTTCCGTTTCCCTTTCTTTCCTTTCCTCTTCCTCTCCTTCCCTTTCCTCTCCTTCTTTCTTTCTCCCTCTTCCACTTTCCCTACCCCATTATCCACGCAACGAAGCTGCCTCCTGATTTAGGCAGTCAATCTAAAAACGAATGGGCCAGCTCATCTTGGGAAGTTTTCCAACAGCTTCATTCCATCCTGTTTCCTCTGGGATGAAGATTGTGTCCCCCTGTGAAGAGTCACTATTCCCACGTTGTCTCAGTTGGCCCATCAACCACACCCAAGCAGGCAGATGGCAGAGAGTCTTTGCTCAGCATCTCAGGAGGCATTTGATCAGCAAGATTGGGAACGGGGTACTTTCCTTCCATGGCTGAATGCAATCTCAGGGCCTAACAGGGGAGACATAAATTTCAGATAGAATCCTCTTTTGGAGAGAAGGCTGCTGCAGACATCACATAATGCTGTACTTGCAGCTGACACTAATGGACCCTTAAGCTGGGGGCTATGGCCATTCATCGCTCCTGGACAAATGAACTGGCTGTGTATTGTCACTGCATCAAATACTAGCTGGTTGTTTTCATATAAAGCTTTACCTGATGTAGCATCTCTTTCTCTAAAATTGACTTTTCTAGGTGTTGGCTGACTTTGATCTAACATATGCTGGGCTTAAATAAACCTGGAGCCTTTTGGTTGATTCATTAGATATACCTTCTGCTTATTCCCCCGGTAGCTCAAGATAGCTTATGAAAGGATGTTGCTTTCTTTTAGCCCTACAGATACAATCTGAGTCTAAGAAAGAGATTGACTGCACACCAACCAATGAGTTTCTATGACTGAAACTCAACCGTGAGTCTTCGTTCACTTGGTCCAACATCTAAATCACATTTCAGGATGATCTGAAGCTAGTATTATTGTAGCTCTGAGGTAGCCTTTCCTTGAAGGCATCTCAACATCGCTTAGGTTTTGCGGCTGTAGGAGATAACCAGGCTGAATCTGAGGGAAGGGTCAAATATGTTTACAGACCCCTCACATCCCGGACATAAACTGTTTCAATTCCTACCCTCTAAATGATGCTATAGAGCCCTGCACACCAAAACAACTAGACACAAGGGGAGTTTTTTCCTGAACGCCATCACTCTGCTAAACAAATAATTCCCTCAACACTGTCCAACTATTTATAAAGTCTGCACTACTATCACTATTAATCTTCTCATCACTCCTTATCACCCACCCCTCCCACTTGTGACTGTATGACTGTAACCTTGTTGTTTGTATCCTAATGACTTATATTGACTGTTTCCTAATATGATTTGATTGCTCATGTACCCTATGACTATCATTAAGTGTTGTACCTGATGATTCTTGACTCTTGACGAATGTATCTTTTCTTTTATGTGCACTGAGAGCATTTACACCAAGACAAATTCCTTGTGTGTCCAATCACACTTGGCCAATAAAGAATTCTGTTCTGTTCTGTTCTGTCCTGTCCTGTCCTATCCTATCCTATCCTATCCTATCCTATCCTATCCTATCCTATCCTATCCTATCCTATCCTATTCTATGTCATAAGTCACGAGTCTCTGGAAGCCCACAAGAGATCTTAAGAGATCTAATCTTAGCTGTGGAGTGAGTTAGGAAAGGGCAGTTCACCATACTTGTAAGCTTTAGAATTAGATGATGAAAACAGGGCAACCTTACTGATTAAAACAAAATTACAAGATTTTTTTTTTTTTTTGCTTATGTGGTTGAATGTCTTTCTTATCACCCGCTCATTTCTCTGGACTGTTAGTTGGCCAGATTCTTGTAGAGAGCTTAAGCTTGCAATACATCTTTATACTCCTTTTGAATCTCCTGATTTCCCCTGTGCTTAACAGGTGCCATAGGAACATGCCATATCTCATAGGAACATACACATAACACACATTAGTCCCTTGGTTAACTGGTTAAAAAGACTATATTCTAGAAGAGTGGTCGAAAGCCATTATACTGAATTTGACACTGGCAGTTGTGCATTTTGTAAGAGGTTCTATCAGGTGGCAGTATGACTTGGTCTCATTTTACACTGTGGATATAGTACAGCATATATATCCATATCTACAAGCTGCTGGATTATAATAATTACTAGGGCTGGTTGCTAGAGAGAGAGGGAATTCTGTGTGTTTTATTAGCAATATCATACAAACCTACAGATATCATCTGCAGTCGCCGGAACAAAAAGATGGGCTTATGCATAGGTCATCTTCACAAGGAGGCAAAGGGTGTGGGCAGTGGAAATCTTTGTTGCCTTAGAAGCTGCAGATAAGGGAAGATTTGTTTACGGTTTGCATTCTGAGGGGCAAGCACTTTCTGTTACAAGTTGCCAGGGTGAAAACAGGTGAAAGTCCGAGGCTGTAAAACAAACATAGAGAATAACTGTTGACTAAGATGATCAAGAGCCTGGAGGTTAACCAGGGGTTGGATTCAAAAAATCCCAACAACCGGTTCTCTGCCTGGTTGCTGGGCGGGCATAACCTACTGATAGAACTTCCAGGAGGGCCGTTTTTCACCTTCCCCAGAGTCCGGAGGCTTCCCTCGGGCCTCTGGGAGAGTGAAAACATGAGGCTCCTGGAAGTTCCGGAAGTCTGGAGGCCTCTGGAAGCTGGAAACAGGCCCATTTCCAGACTTCCGGAACTTCCAGCAGCCTCATTTTTCCCCCCTCCCAGAGCCTCCTCATAGACCCTGCACTTACCTGCATCCAAAATGTGCCACGTGGAGACTCCTGGGATGGGAGGGGCGGGGTAGGTGGCGCCATCTAGTCGGTTCAACTACTGATTCAGTGAACCAGATGTAAATTTAACATCCAATTTGCTCGAACCAGCCTGAACTGGCTGAATGCCACTCCTGAGGTTAATATGAAACTCAGTCATAGAGCGGGTTATGCAAGCTTTTGCAAGATCCTTTCTTTCCTTTATTGCAGGGATGTTAAACTCAAGGCACATGGGCTGGATCCGGCCCGCAGAGTCTTATATCTGGTCCATGGAGCCAACCAGGAAATAGTGAAAGACCACCCTGTGGTGCCTTTGTGGAAATGGAAGCTCAGGAGGGCCCTCACGAGTTTCATTTTTGCTGGCAGAGGGTTGCAGGAAGCTGTCACAGCAGTGATGGAATTCAAAAATTTTTACTACTGGTTCTGTAGGCATAGCTTGGGGGGCATGGCAGGGGAAGGATACTGCAAAATCCCATTTCCTCTCCACCCCACTAACCTGCTTTCCAACTCTGTTCTCCTGTGCAGGGCAACCAAAGAAGACCCAGCTGGGACTCAATGGGAGGCAGAGAGTAGATGGGGATGGGTCCAGTCAGAGGTGGCATTTACCAGTTCTCTGAACTACTCAAAATTTCCGCTAATGGTTTTCGAGAATCGGTCAGAAGCAGCTGAATACCACCTCTGCATCACAGCCAAAAATGGAGCTCAGGAGGTGTGCGCATGGCCCTCACAAGTTCTGTTTTCACTGGCAGAAGGTTGCAGGATGATTCCACAGCCCAAAATGGAAGTGGGGAGCCCATTTTCGCTGTCAAAGCACTTGAGCCCCCACAGGTGGCCCCGACATGAGTGACGTTGACCTGGCCATGCCTACTCTAGCCACGCGCCCCCACGCCCTCCCCCCAAGGAAATAGAGTTTGACACCCTTGCTTTAATAAATGTGCATTTCTTATTTAACATTTATTGAGTATTCGAACTTAGTCCTTTCCTGATACTTTGCATGGATTCAGCTAAGCCATCTATATGCTTGAATTCCTGGATAAAGGGGAGAGAGGGAGAGGGAGAGGGGGAGAGGGAGAGGGAGAGGGAGAGGAGAGAGAGAGAGAGAGAGAGAGAGAGAGAGAGAGAGAGAGAGAGAGACTTTTTTAATTTTCTATGAAAAGAAAGACTAAGGGGGACACAATAGCAACTTCCAATATTTGAAGGGCTGCTCCCAAGAAAAGGGAGTCAGGCTACTCCAAAGCACCTGAAGGGCAGGACAAGAAGCAACAGATGGAAATTAGCCCAGGAGAAAAGCAACCTAGAACTCAGGAGAAATTTCCTAATAATTAACCAGTGGAATGGCTTCAATGCAGAATTTGTGGCTGCTCCATCACTGGAGATTTTGAAGAAGAGATTGGACAGCCACTTGGCTGAAATGGTATAGGGTTTCCTGCTTGAGCAGAGGGGTGGACTAGAGGACCTCCGAGGTCCCTTCCAAGTCTGCTCTTCTGTTATCCTTCCTCTTGCAATTGCCAAAAGGCATTTATGGAGAACCTATCAGTCTTGGCTGGGAAGGAAAAAACCCTGAACCTCTGTGACTATGATATTTTCCGTCCTTGGTTTCCATAACATCTGCAAAGAGGAATCGCTTTCTCGTGATTGTTTTCAGGAAGGTGAGGTGAGAACGAAGCAGATTCTCCCATGGAAGCACACACAGTTGCTAGGAGCAGGAACTGGTTGCCAGGACTTGGTCCCATCCCTCTTGGCGATGATGACGTGGTGCTGGGGAGCAGGGTGTTGCCATAACAACCGGGGCCTTCTGTACCTTATTTAGCTCCATCCCATTCTTTTCGGCTCCTGTATAAAAAGTTCCTGATCGATGGTTAGCAATTACTCTGGCTTTTTGGCCCAAATTAGAGAGAACTCGGCTTAGATTCTGGTGGTAGTTTCCACACACCAATTAAAGCCATTCTTTCCCTCATTATAGGAAAATTGGTTATGATAATGGCTGAGATTTAAGTGATACCTAAGGGGGGGGGGGTTGGGGTGGGGGCTGAAGTCCATTGGAAGGACTTGAGGAAATGATGTGGACTGGATTGAATCCTGCTCTCCTTCTTCCCTCCCTCCCTCCCTTCTTTCCTGTCCCTCCCTCCCTGTCCCTCCTACTTTCCTTCCTGTACCCCCTTCTCTCCCCCCTCCCTCTCTCCCCCTCCCTTCCTGCCTCCCTCCCTCTCATCCTCTCTCCCTTTCTCCCTCTCTCCTTCCCTTCCCTTCCTTTCCCTCTCTCTCCCTCTCCCCTCCCTCCCTCCCTCCCTCCCTTTCCCTCCCTCCCTCCTTTCGTTTTCCTGTGCTCCTAAATCTTTTCCACAGTTGGATCTCCAAAACAAAACAAAACAACAACAACAAAAAAACCAAATAACAAAATCTCCCAGATATGACAGAGTTTGCAGCATTGCAGCCAGACAGAGGAAGTGACATCTTTGCATTGTACTTTCTAACCAGGGAAATTTTTTTTTTTCCAAAGAATTTTTTTTTATTTTTAGACAAGCATACACAGACAAAACATAAAAACATAAAGCCATCTTCCAATTACATACATATAGTGTGTCAGTTGGTTACAATTTTTTTGTGCATCTTCTCCATAGTCCTCACTTAAAATTGTTTGTATATATTCTCATATTATCAAACAGATATTTCTAAATACATTTATTATCACTGTTAATCAATCATTTGACTATGCTATTATTCATTCATGTTATGCGAGATATTCCATATTTTTAAATTGATTTATCTTATAACAATTCATATTATCATCCTAAATCCATCCCATAATTATACTTTAATAATACATCCTTATATATTCTATATAATTCTATTCTCCTTGTATTGTAAAATTCTACATATTTCATTACCATATTTTATTGTCTAACCATTGATAAAATAAATCCCAAATCTTATAAAATTATTTATCTTCTTGTTCTCTGATTTCAAATGTGAATCTACTCATTTCAGCACATTCCATTATTTTCTTAATAACTTCCTCCTGCGTTGGTATTTTTTCATTTTTCCAATTTTTAGCAAATACTAGCTGCTGTTAATACATTTACAATCAAATATTTCAATTCCTTACTATATCTTCCAGGTAAAATTCCCAATAAAAATATCTCTCTAACCAGGGAAATTCTTGAACATGAGATAGATGTGAGGCTTTCAAGATTCATACCCTGCAGGGGGGAGAAAATCACTTCTTTTATAACGCTTTTTAAAAATAAATAAATTTCTGAACTGGAGCAAGTTCCAAACAGAAGAAGGTTTTGGTCAGAACTTGCCATATGATACACACAGGCTGCATAGGGGAGATATTAGTCCACTACTAGTAATTGCAAAACTAAGGCAAGTTATAGAATGGCTTAAAAGTGCAGTAATTCATTCTGTTTGTCAGGAAACGGAGAGCAATTCATTGATTTAAATATTAGGAATGCCCTAGCTGGGTTTTAGTGTTTTTTAATAAACATTCTCCAACACAATAGGCTGAAATATAGAAGGATAAGAAAATATATGGCTTTTCTGGGGTGCTTCCTTTTCCTTATTCCCAATCTGCAGACATTTGCAATTTGCCTGTCCAAATTCCTTACCAAGCCCTATAAATCTTACAAACATGGGCAGATGTGCATGGACTTACCTTGTTTTTGAATTCTGCTCAGCCAAAAAAAAAGATTTTTACTGCTGACTTTTCATTCCCCTGCCAACATTTTTGACCTTCTCGGTTCTGCAAAGCAAAGCAAAGCAAAGCCGAACTTGGATCCTAAGCACCGTCGTGATTTCCACCGAGCGACGGGTTCATTTAAGGACCGATCTGCCATTCCCCAATTGCGGTCGCTCAACCAGGACAACCTGTCCCTCGCCCTTCTTTGCACAGGAAGTCCTCGACTTAACGATCCCTGACATTTCTGTCACGAAGTGAGAAAATGACTGTTTTGCTTCCTTTTGCAACCTTTCTCACTACTGTTGCTAAGTGAATCGCCACAGTTGTAAATTAGCCACATGGTTGTTAAGTGGATGTGGCCTCCCTTTTCACTTGGCTTTTGTCAGAAGGTCACAAAAGGGGATCATGTGACCTTGGGACACCGTGACAGTCATAAATACGAGCCCGTTTCCGAGCAGGTGAATTTTGATCATGTGACCAGGGAGATGCTACAGCGATTTTCAGTGTGAAAGTGTGAAAAACAATCACAAGTTGCCTTTTTCGGTGCCATTGTAACTTTAAATGAAATGGTTGTAGGTCAAGGACTATCTATCATCCAGTTTGTTTGTATTTGAGAGTTTACAAATGATTTATTACTTAGGTGGAGAAAGGGAACATCTAAAGTGTCAGGATTCCGGCAGTTACCCCCATTTAAATCACGAGTCTGGAGCCAAACTTCCAAAACTTCAAAAGGATTTATTGGGAGTGAACACATCTGGCACTGCCTGGGTGGAGCTGACTCTGAGACACATAATTCATTGTCACCCTGGATCCTGGTTTCCCCCCCACCCCCTGGGTATATCATAATTCATATTCTCCAATGGGACACCTCCATAGCCCAGAGTCATCAATCAGGCTCTCCAGGTAGAATTTGGCATGGCAGAAACTTTGTTACTAGTTGCTATCTCTGAAAACATTTATGGAATGCACTTTCAATTTGCAAGCTGCTGCACTGCTCATTTAAACCCCTTTCCCCCCTCTCTTTCTATAGGCAACTCTAAAAAGACCGTAGACATATTTTATGAGCTCACATAAAGGAGATTTGTCCTCAGATGAACATCCTATTTTGTGGGATTAATTTTCCAGTAAGGAAGCACAGAACCCCAATAATAATATTTCCAGAGCTTTTCTTGGCAGAGACAGGATGTCTAGTCCTGCCAAGAATGTAATAAGGGTTAATGGAGAGGCAGTTTCTGTAAGCAACACCAGAATGTTTCCTTCCTGCCTTCCTTACAGGATTAGACCAGTAATTTCTTCTAAGAACTGGTTCTCCAAACTGCTTAGAATGTTAACAACTGGTTCTAGCAAATAGGTGCAAACTGGTAGAATCCCACCCCTGGTTATAAGTATGATTACCAGGATACCGTTTTACTATGTTGTATAAGCAAATTGACCCAAACAATACACTGTACATTAAGCACTTACGTATATTTGAGGGGAAAAAAACATGCATAAATAAAATTTTTAAAAAATTTAAACTTAAGCTTCCTTACTCCTGTATTCTGGGGGAAAAAAAGTCCTACCTGCTTTGCTTTTATCTGCTCTGGCTTTCTAGTTGGATTTCCATATGAAAAATATTCTTCCCGGGTTGACCCTGTCAGCTTTCTTTACAATTGTGACCTTTGATGTAGTTGTTAAGCACAGTAGGCACAATTCCCTGGACATCGCCTTGCCTGCCTTGGCAACACAATGAAACACACACACACACACACACACACACACACACACACGTGCTGAAGGGTTCAGAAGTCTACAACAATATATCGCCAGGAAAATAAAATTTCTTCTTGCTTTTCCCAAAGTAGCCAGCTTCCATCCGGGTTTAATCCCTCCATCTGGGTTTTCATTTGAATTTCTATGAAATTCATATCAATCGTCGTGCTTGGGTAAAAGAGGTTGCTGGTTCAGAATGACAATTTATCTTTTTTTTTTCATTTTTTTTTTTCAGGATTTTTCCCATTTTTTTATAATCATAAAGAGAGAATAGTATTGTTTAAAGGCAAAGAGGTGACTATAGAAGAACCCCCCAAAATAGGAAAAATAAAGAAATAAGTACAAATTGGGAAAATAGTAAAATATATATGGATACATAAAAGACTGTATTATAATTACAATGAGACTATTAAGGTTAGAAGTTGGAAGACAAAAACTATTGTATTATTACTGTTAGCATGGTGTAAAAAAATATATTGACCCAGTAATTACGCTGTCCACAAAAAATGTTGGCTGTTAAAGGAAAACTACAATTAAAACATATACAAAAAGAAAACCAATTTAATGTTTTCCTCCTAAAAGCTAAAGGTTTGCAAGTGAGTCAGGTTTGCTAATTTACCGGCAAGCCTCACTAAGAGCTTAAATTTCATTTTTGCAAAGTTTCAGTTCCTGGATTATCAGATTTTCTTCTGGCTGGTAGATATTTGATAGTCTGGTCATGGTATCTGTTTTTCTTCTTCTCTTGCGGGGATGTTCTCCTGTTTTATAACCGATGGATTACGGGCAGTCCTGGACTTACAATCATTTGTTTAGTGACTGCTTGAAATTACAATGAAGGCACTGAAAACGGGATTTACAACTGGTCCTTGGGTTTATAAGCATCGCTTGGCAACTGGCATAATACAGGTAGCTGGAGACGTACGGCCACCAATTGAGCCCAAAATTTATGTTGTTCAGTAGCAGATTTGTTCATGGCCTGTTTCTCCACATATAGCAATACATTATTTGTGAGCTGTTAACAAATTAGACTATAGGTAGTCCTCGAATTACAACTTGTTTAGTAACTGTTGTGGCACTTAAAGAGGGAAAGAGAGGGAGGGAGAGAGAGAGAGAAGGAGGGAGGCAAACATGGAAGGAGAGAGAGAAGGAGACAGAAGGAGGGAGGAAGAGAGTGAGGGAAGAAAAGAGAGAAGGAGGGTGGGAGGAAGAGAGGGAGGGGAGGAGAGAGAGAAGGAAGGAGGGAGGCAGGCAGGCAAGGAAGGAGGAAGAGAGTGAGGGAAGGAGAGAGACAGAGAGAGAAGGGGAAGGAGGGAAGAAGAGAGTGAGGGAAGGAGAGAGAGAGAGAAGGAGGAGTCAGGCAGGCAGGGAAGGAGGAAGAGAGACAAAAGGAGAGAGGGAGGAAGAGAGTGAGGGAAGGAGAGAGAGAGAAGGAGGGAGTCAGGCAGGCAGGGAAGGAGGAAGAGAGTGAGGGAAGGAGAGAGACAGAGAGAGAAGGGGGAAGGAGGGAAGAAGAGAGTGAGGGAAGGAGAGAGAGAGAGAAGGAGGCAGGCAGGGAGGGAAGGAGGGAGGGAGGGAGAGAGGGAAGGAGAGAGAGAGACACACACAGAGAGAACAAAATAAACAAAAACCTAAGGCTCTTTAACATTCTGTAATGTTTCTATGAAGTTCACTGTTGGATAAAATACGAGATCCCTTTGTTTCCTTACTCAACAGAAACATGGAAACTCCTTGCAATAATTCCAGTTAGCTTCTTCTCTCAATAAAAACCCACCTTAGTAGGTTGTAGTGAGGAGTAAGGGGACAAGGGAGGGCTCCCTGTGATCTTCTAGAGAAAAAAGTGGAAAGCATCTCTAATTTAAAAAAAAAAGCCATTCTCCTCAACAAGCAAAGTCCACACAGCCCAACATTTCTGCAAAGAAGTCAGAGGCTAGATGGCTCCATGCATATAATTGACATCGCAGAATTCAGGCTGAAAAGAGCATTGATTTTAATTTTCTGGCAGTCCTCGACTCAGGGCCACCATTTCCATTGCCAAGCGAGACATGGGTTAAGCAAATTTTGCCCCACGTTATGATTTTCCTTGCCGCAAAGTGAATCACTGCAGTTCTACTGCTAGTAATACCCGTTGTTAAGCAAATCAGGTTTCTCCACTCGCTTTGCTTGTCAGGAGGTTGCAAAAGGGGATCATGTGAACCCCAAGACTCTGTGACCGTAATAAATATGAGTCAGTTGAATTTTGATCATGTGGCAACGGGGAATATTGCGACGGTCGTAAATATCGGTGCGATTCAACCGGTGTAACAACCGGTTTGGCTGTGTGCTTTGAGTGTGTGCACACCATTTTTTTAAAAAAACATTTAAAACTGTTTAATTAATGTTTAATGAAATTTATTAAAAAAAAATTTTTTTAAAAAAAATTCAGCTCTAATATTTAACTTCTGCTGCAGCCCCAGTGAGTAAAATAGCTGAGGTGCGGCAAAACCACTCTACCGTGCGAATCAGCTGAATTGCAAAACATGGAAATAAAGGACAGACCAGGGCAGAAGTAGGTGGGTGGGGCCAAATGATCACCAGAACAACCAGTACACTTGAACCGGTCTGAACCGGTAGAATCCCACCCCTGGTCATACATGTGAAAAACGGCCATGTCATTTTCCCCCCTGCCTAATGCTGTTGTAACTTCAAATGGTCACTAAATGAACTGTTGTAAGTGGAGAACTACCTGTATAACTGGAAATAATGAAGCCAGTTCTGCTTAAGAGATGTAAATTTAGGGAGCAAATGGCATTTATTTCATACAATAGACATGTACGAGAATGCCGTGGAAACTCTGCAGACCTAAATATTTCTTCAACGGTGGTGGGTTTCAAAATAGTTTACCACCGGTTCGGTGGGCATGGCTTGGAGGGTGTGCTTTGTGCATTTCCAATTCGCCTCCTGCAATCCTGCACTCTCCCTGTCGCCTCAGCAGCTGACGTGGGGCAGTCTGTTGTGCTGTGCAAAGCAGCTGTGCTCCAAAGGCAGGGAGTAAAGGTCAGGTGGACAGGTGAGCCCAACAGCAGCTCCTCAGAGAGAAACGGTTCGGTCTCGGCTGATCTTCGGTGCTACCGGTACAAACCGGTAGAATCCCACCACTGCTCTTTAACTTTAAAAAAAAAAAATCTATTTTACTCATTTATCTTTCATGCTTCTTAACCATCTATCTGCCTCGGATTAAAATGGTTTTATTTTATTTTTTCTCTTTTAACCCATGACATGAAATAACAGCTAAGAGCGATTTCATGCAATTTTGATTGGGAACAGGAAATACTCTGGATGCAAGGCACTGTGAAATATCAAGTGAAATATCCTGCAATGTAGGGGTGTGTGTGTGTGTGTGTGTGTATGTGTGTGTGTGTGTGTCTTTTCTTTAACAAAATGTGGTTTACAAGGCTCTTGATTTATTATTTAACTCGGGGGTTGTGTTGAGTTCAGCGGGGAAGCCTCCCCTCCCTGTGGTTCTTTTGAGATCTGCCTGCGTTTCGTAGCATTTCCTGGGGATCCAAACATTTTTCCAGATTCCTTGCTGTGCATTCCTGGAGTCTATTTTCATAATTGCACTCTGAGCTCATTAAAAAAAAAAAATCTTCTGCCATGTTTATTTGTTCTTTCATGGAAGGAGCTCCTAGGTCCCCCAGGACATAATTTTGCCTATAATTTTGCCTATAAAATTTACAAAGTTTACAAAAAATTGGTTTGATACTAAATGAAGACAGTAATGGGTTCATTAGGATCTCTTTCTTGCTTTGCATTGAACATACCCTGTTTCTCCAAAAATATGACCTACCCTGAAAGTCAGTCCTATCTTGAATATTACACGTGTGCCAAATATAAGCCCTACCCGCAAAATAAGCCCTAATTAAGATCCTGCCCATTTGAGTGGATGGGTAAAAATTAAGCAAGAAAAAACTCTAGAAAAACAAACAACCTCCTGAAAGAAAGAAAATAGATATTCCACCATAGACCACACTGACTGCCGAACTCAGGCAGATTCAATCCATTAGAATAGAGCTGGAAGGGATCTTGGAGGTCTTCTAGTCCAACCAAAGAGAAGACCCTAAAGAATTTGAGACAAATGGGTGCTTAAGGATCTCCCAGCGATGGAGCAGCCACAACTTCTGGAGGCAAAGCTGTTCCACTGGTTGATTGTCCTCCCTGTTAGGAAGTTCCTCCTTAGTTCTAAGCTGCTTCTCTCCTTGATTATTTAGAATACAATAGAATAGAGCTGGATGGGACCTTGGAGGTCTTCTAGTCCAGTCCCTGCTCAAGTAGGAGACCTTATACCATTTCAGATAGTTGGCTGTCCAGTCTCTTCTTGAAATCCTCCAGTGATGGTGGAGGAAGGAAGGAAGGAAGGAAGAAAGAAAGAAAGAAAGGAAGTTAGGAAGGAAGAGAGTTAGGGAGGAAGGAAGAAAGGAAGAAAGGAAGGAAAAAAGGAAGGAAGGAAAGAAGTTAGGAAGGAAGGAAGGGAGGGAGGGAGGGAGGAAGATAGCATAACAGAATAACAGAAGGGACCTTGGAGGTCTTCTAGTCCAACCCCCAGCTCAAGCAGGAAACCCTATACCATTTCAGACAAATGGTTGTCCGGTCTCTTCTTTAAAAACCTCCAGTGATGGAGCAGCCACAACTTCTGGAGGGAAGCATTTCCACTGATTAATTGTCCTCACTGTTAGGAAGGTTCTCCTTAATTTCAAGTTGTTTCTCTCCGTGCTTACTTTCCATCTGTCTTCTTGTCTCGCTTTCTGTTGCTTTGGAAAATGAATTGGCCCTCTTTGTGGTAACATTTGATGCTGTCCTCGTCAGTTGTCCCAAGATGAAATATGAGTATAATTCGTTATTATACAGACTATAGTAGCCTTGAGGGAAAGTCTCTAATGGGGATGAAACTCAACAACCAGCTTTGGTTCTTTTGTTGTCTGGTTCTTCTCGTTGTTTCTCTTCAACTTCTGCTCCACAGAGAGGCCTCCTGTGGTTCCAAGCTCTGATTTGCAACTCAGAGACACAAACCTGGAGAATGTAAAATTCAGTCCCCTTTTGGAATTCCTGCCTGAAGGGTTGAAATGACAAATCGATTTTTGTTTTTTGTTTTGAAAAAAAAAAAAAGGAAATCTCTCTTCAGAGGCAGCGCCCAATTGGATAGACACACCAAAATAGTAGAAAGAGCTTTGTTGGAGGAAGCATCCATTGCCATTTTTTTGCTCTCTTCAGAAAAAGCTAGAGAGCTGAGGGGATTCCTTTAATTCTGAGCTGGGTTGGCCTGAGCTGTTTCATCAGCTCTTCAGTTTGGCAGGGTTCAAAGCCAGCCTTTTTACAAGTGAAATGCTTGCTTCCTGTTGCCTGCATATTCCTTCCAGAAATGATATCTCTTTTCAAAGGCAGCTGGGAGGCAGAAGTCAAGGTAGGCAGAGCTGGTGAATAATGATGTGGCAGAATGATTTTGTTGCTGCAGCATTCAGAATATGGAGGGGGTTGCAGAAGGTGGAAAGGATTTTGTAGGTAACACCCCCCCCCCAAAAAAAGTGAGAAGTAGTAGGTAGGTCTATGAGTGGGTGGGAAGGAAGGACCTTCCTTCCTTTCTCCCACCCTCCCTCCCTCCCTCCTTTCATTCCTCTCCTTGTTTTCCTTTCCTTTCCTTCTTTCCTCCCTCCCTCCTTCTACCTTATCCCTGTTTTCCTTCCTTCCTTCCTTCCTTCCTTCCTTCCTTCCTTCCTTCCTTTCTTTCCTCCCTCCCTCCCTCCCTCCCTCCCTCCCTCCCTCCTTCTTCCTTCCTCTGGTCAGTAGTCATCAAAATATACGCTGGTCCAAGGCCACCAAATGCACATTTATGTCTGAGAATAAATCTGAGTTCCACTTGTCTCATTCTAGAGGTCCACTCAATCTATTGTATGGTCAATTGTGTATTGGGATATGTTATCTTGGTGTTCCAGGGGCCTTCCCAGGCTCCAACACACAAGACAAGATAGGTATAACAACCATAACAGGGTGAATGAAGAATCAGAATAACAGAATAACAGAGTGGAAAGGAACCTAGGAGGTCTTCTAGTCCAACCCTCTACTCAAGCAAGAGACCTTACAGCATTTCAGACAAGTGGTTGTCCAGTCCCTTCTTTAAAAAAAACTCCAGTGTTTGCGTGTCCACAACTTTTGGAGGCAAGCTGTTCCACTAGTTGATTGTTCTCACTGTCAGGAAGTTTCTCCTTACTACCAACCTCCCTTCCATGGAGGACCTGCATCCTGCACAAGTCCAAAAGAGGGCTGTGAAAATATCTACAGACCCCTTATATCCCGGACATAGACTGTTTCAACTCCTTCCCTCAAAATGACTCTATAGAGCCCTGCACACCAGAACTAGACACAAGGATAGTTGTTTCCCAAAAGCCACCCCTCTGCTAAACAAATGATTCCCTCAGCACTGTCCAACTATTTACAAAGTCTGCATTACTATTACTATTAATCTTCTAATCATTCCTTATTGCCCATCCCCTCCCACTTGTGACTGTATGACTGTAACTTTGTCTCTTGTATCCTTATGATTTATATTGACTGTCTCCTACTATGATTTGATTGCTTATTGTACCCTATAACTATCATTAAGTATTGTACCTTATGATTCTTGACTCTTGACGAATGTATCTTTTCTTTTATGTACACTGAGAGCATTTGCACCAAGACAAATTCCTTGTTTGTCCAATCACACTTGGCCAATAAAGAATTCTATCTATCTATCTATCTATCTATCTATCTATCTATCTATCTATCTATCTATCTATCTATCTATCTATCTATCTATCTATCTACCTACCTACCTACCTACCTATCCTTGATCAGTTTCCATCCATTGTTTCTTGTCATTCCTTGTGATGCTTCAGAAAAAAAGTTGACCCCCTCTTCCTTGCAGCAGCCCCTCAAATACTGGAACACTGCTATCATGTCACCCCTAGTCCTTCTTTTCATTAAACTAGACCTACCCAATTCCTGTAAACATTCTTTGTATGTTTCAGCTTCCAGCCCTCTAATCATCTTTGTTTCTCTTCTCTGCACTCTTTCCAGAGTCTCAACATCTTTGTTACATTGCGGTGATCAAAACTGCATGTGGTATTCCAAGTGTGGCCTTACCAAGGCCACAGAGTCCCCAAGACTCTTTTCGTTTGCTTTGTTTAATCCCAAGAAACTGAATCTTGGATTTGGGTTGTTTTCCATAGCGACTGTGGCTTTGAACCTACAGGCAAATATCAACGTACGATACAATGGCTCCTCTTCACAACACAATCTGTAAAAGTGTTGATACATCAGTGTTCACAGATCCACTGGCTATTTGTCTATGGGGCCTGGTTTTCTAGCAGAAACCCTTTTTTTGCACCCTGGTTACAAAGCCCCCCCCCCTTCCCCCATGCAGAGATGTCTTCTTCTGAAATATTGTGTCTGCCAAAAAGGATTTAATTGTGTCGGGGAGATTCCCCAAATAGATCTGCAAAATTGCAGCTGTAATCAGTGGAAGAGCTTAAAATGAGGCTTGCCAGAAGGTAATTACAGGTTTTCAGTGACAACAGAACAGGCCGAGCCTCCTGGAAAACACTTGTCACATTAGAGAGAAGACAGAAAGCCCAAGTAGGTCATAGGAACGGCCCCCATCCTGAGATAATGATAACTGTGTCTTTCCTGGAAGACGATTCTTGGGCAGCAGCTGAATTGAGCAAGAGTTATTAAGTGATGTTGTATTATAATATTTATATTGTTTTATTTAGTTTCCTAATATGATTTTGATGGCTTATTTAGTGTCCTATGACAATCAGTAAGTGTTGTATCTTATGATTCTTAATGAACGTATTTTTTATGTATTGGGTGTCCAATCACATTTGGCCATTGAAAAATTCTATTCTATTCTATTCTATTCTATTCTATTCTATTCTATTCTATTCTATTCTATTCTATTCTATTCTCCATTCTACTCCATAGATCCTATCCTATCCTATCCTAGTTGTGTGAACAGCTGGGTTGTCTGCCGAGAAAGACAAATGCAACCAAGCCAGAGTAGATTAGAAGATTAGATAAAGAATGCTGAATGTCTTCAGGGCCTCAGGATTTTTTAATTTCTTAATAAAAGTGTGGGTTGATTGACACACTTTGGGAGAAGGAGCTAAATAGGCTTTAAGAATCTCTCCAAAAGCTGTTATTACATAGCAAAGTTTCCTTTTGCAAACATGGCTGTTTGCTCAAAGGAAAATGAGATGTATGGAGTAGCTAAATCTAGCCTATGGGAGAACACTACTTAAACAGCTGGTATGTAGAATACCTACAGGGATACTCCTACTCTTGTTACCCTTTCTGAGTAGCTGGCTGTAGCAGGAATTCTGCCAATGAAGAAGGTGTAATGCTTTGGATTCAGTTCCAAGTAGTCTCTTAGCCACCTTTTAAAGCAGCTGTAGACATGACTGCTTTAACCAGTTGCTAACAAGGGCTAAGGTTGTGCCCCAATCATTTTGAAGGGGCATTTTAGAATAAAATGCCAAGAATTGCATGGTCCTTCCTTCCTTCCTTCCTTCCTTCCTTCCTTCCTTCCTTCCTTCCTTCCTTCCTTCCTTCCTTCCTTCCTTCCTTCCTTCCTTCCTTCCTTCCTTCCTGCCCACCTACATATCTACCTTCCTGTTTTTTTCCTTCCTTCCTTCCCTTCCCCCTCCCTCCCTCCTTCTCTTCCTCCCTCCCTCCCTTGCAGGCTAATTCTACCCACTGCCAACAGTTTGATTCTCACTGGGCCAAGGTTGACTCAGCCTTCCATCCAGAGGTGGTATTCAGCAGGTTCTGATCAGTTCTGGAGAACTGGTAGCCAAAATTTTAAGTAGTTCAGAGAACTGGCAAATACCACCTCTGACTGGAGATTTTACAGTATCCTTCTCCTGCCATGCCCACCAAGCCATGCCCACAGAACAGGTAGTAAATTTTTTTGAATCCCACCACTTCTTCCGTCCTTCCAAGGTGGGTAAAAGGTGGGCATAAGTTGCTGTTGCTAAACGGAGATATAATAATAGGCAAGTCCATGCCTACTACTAAGGAGATAGAACATTAGATTTTTAAAAAATATTCATGTAGCTAGCTAGCTGATCTTTGAAACAATATTTAAGACTTCTAAAAATCCTGTCTAAAGGATTTCAGGAAATTCCAGGAGGTGGATAGTAAGGGTTATAGGATTTGAGGGGTCCTTCTTGCTGCCTGAGCTTGGTTGTTTTCTTGCAGACATTTCATGACCCAAGTAGGTAACATCAGTGCTAGAAGGGAGTGGGGCTTACAGAGAAGAGGAGGACTATGGGATTCTTGGTGCTCTCTGAGTTTGATTGCTTTCTTGCAGACATTTCAAACTAGGTAACTGTTCAGAGTTTTGCGGTGTAAATTCAGCACCAGAAAAATAAACACAGATGGCTGGTACTTCATTTAACATCTTTATACACATATTAAGTAAATTTTACAATACTAGTTGTAGATTTCTCCAACATGGAGCAAACTCAAACAGAAGCAGACATGTTCCGGGTTCAGAGCAAGCAGCAACTCAACTTCAGCAGACCAGCAAGCAAGTTAGTTTCTCTTTCACTTTAGAGCTTAATATAGAGCCATGCCTAGGTTGCTTCTAGTTTCTGTTTCCAAACAGTCCTCATTGGCTGACTTAGTTGCTATGCCTATTCATTGGCTGCCCTTGTTACCATGCTATATTCCAGTTCATGAATATACTCTGGCAGTGACATCATCATTGTTTAGTTACCAGGAAGAATTCTACTTGCTAGGGCAATTCAGAATTAATAGCTAATATGCCTTCTAGCCCATTGCAGGATATTCTTTGACAAGGAAAATCTCCCTTGTGTGTCCTTGGATTGCCATTTGCTGTTAGTGTCCTCCACTGACCGAGTTCATAAACTGCCTTATTTGGTTACTAATGTGTATGTGTAGTTATACTAAGTATGGGTAGAAAATTTGCAGCTCAGAACTGAACTGTGAGGTCCTTGGTGGTCTCTGAGCTTGGTTGTTTTCTAGCAGATGGTTCATTACCAAATTAGACAACTAAGCTCAGATGCCACCAAGGACTCCACAGTTACACAAAGTTTCAGGCCAAATTGTGAGATTCATTGACAAGGAAGCTGTCACTGAATTCCTAAACTGGGAGACCTCATTGTCTATGGAGCTTCTCAGTCATCACTAGTCATGGTTGTGTGTTTTTCCAAAAGGCAAGTGGACTTTGTTTTTTCTTTCATCCAAGAATCTTCTTGTTCTGACCAAGGCTTCCTGAGAGTATAATTAAGCACACAGTTAAAACAACTCTTGTTACCTTTCAACGCTGGGAATTATATTCATTCCCAGCCCATAATGAGTCCCAAACAGTCCCTCAAGATAAGCACCCACCTTTCTCTCCTTTGAATTGCTGCCAAAAACTAAAGTGCCAAATTAACTGTAAAAAACCAACCGAAGTACAAAGTCCACACAGAGCTTCAAAGTTTAATCTGAACAGAGTGAACAAGCTTCCTGCAAAGGTTTCTCTGCCTTTGCATTTCCTTTATACCTTAGGAGAGGGGCAATCACCTCCAAGCCTTACTCCCGAGTTGCCCCTTTTGTCTTAGCTACTCTCACCTCCTCACAGCTCTGTGCACATGCGCACAGGGAACAGGCTCCCCTTGTTCCTCTGCCTTGCTGCTGCCAGACTCCAAAGGTTCTAGAGTCAGCACCCCACTCCCAGATGGTCCTGGCCCCATCTCTGCATTGTACATAGGACCCTTGCCTGAGTCCTCCCCAAACTCCCGGACTGGTCCCATTTCTTCCCCGCTGTCTGATTCTGCTGCCTTCTGCACAGGTTGTCGGTGAACCACAACACTCACGGAGATAACAGCCAACCCTGGAAGGATTGTTTGAAACTCACAGGTAATAAAAGGGTATGAGTTTGAGGTAATGTTACTCTAGAAAACCCCAATTTTGTAGGCATAATTCACGAGCCAAAGCACATGCGTAATGTAATTAGTTTCTGCTTTTTGGCAATCAATCAATCAATCAATCAATCAATCAGTCAGAACAGAGCTGGAAGGGACCTTGGAGGTCTTCTAGTCCAGCCCCCTGCTCAAGCAGGAAACACTACAACATTTCAGACATGTCCAATCTTTTCTTAAAAATATCCAGTGATGAAGCACCCACAACTTCTAGAGGCAAGTTGTTCCACTGGTTAACTATTCTCACTGTTAAGAAATTTCTCCTTAATTTCAGGTTGCTTCTCTCTTTGGTTAGTTTCCATCCGTTTTTTTCTTTTCATGCCTTCAGGTGCTTTGCAAAATAAGTTGACCCCCTCTTCTTTGTGGCAGTCTATGAAATACTGGAATACTACTATCATGTGTCCACCCCCCCCACACCCCCGAGTCCTTCTTTTCTCTAGATTAGCCAAACCCAAATCCTTCAAGCGTTGTTCTTCATATGTATTTGTCTCCAGGTCTTTGATCATCTTATATGCTCTTCTTTGCACTTTTTCCAAAGTCTCAACATCTTTTTTGTAATGTGGGGACCAGGTGTGGCCTTACTAAGATGATATAAAGTGGTACTAATACTTCACATGATTTTAATTTTATGCCTCTGTTTATACAACCAAGGATTTGGAACTTAAAAAAACCCTAATATAATTGAAACTACCATTGTTTAAAGGGCAATTAGAAATGCCAGCTTTTGAACTTAAAAGTTGATTTACTTGAAAGTTAGCATTTAAGCATGCCAAAGTGACTTGTTATCTGTGACTTATTTGTAAAAAGTCTCTTCTTACCACAACTGTGAGTAATAAATTAGCTCATTTCATTGGAAAAGTTCAGGAAATATCTCAATTTCCCTTTTCCTTTCAAAAGCCTACATAGGTGGAGAAAAAAAAAACTGTCCTTTCACGCTAAGAACTGTTTAATAGAAGAGAGATTGATGCATGTCTGTTTATTCCTGGGTGTCTTAGTATTTCTTTTTTAAGGTATAGTTTGAAATGTGGGGTCCTTGGTACTCTCTGAGCTTGGTTCTTTGCTTGCAGACATTTCATTACCCAGTTAGGTAACATTATCAGTTGAGGAAGAGGAGGAGGAGGAGGAGAAAGAACATGGGGTGCAAAAGAAGCAAAAGATGGACATTAATCAAGGAGAGAAGCAACCTTAGAATCAAGGAGAAATTTCCTGACAGTTAGAACAATTAATCAGTGGAACAACTTGCCTCCAAAACTTGTAAATGCTCCAACACTGGAAGGTTTTAAGAAGAGTCAGGAGAGTCATTTGTCTAGAATGGTATAGGGTCTCCTGCCTAAGCAGAGGGTTGGACTAGAAGACCTCCCTTCCAACTCTGCTATTCTATTTTATTCTCTCCTCTATTCTAAATTCTTCTCTTTAACTTCTTCTCTAAATTTGATGACTATCCTTCTCCATGACTATCCTTCTCCATGACTATCCTTCTCCATGAATTCTGTTCATTGGAAACTGGTTGTGAAACTCAGGATGTTGTGTCCTGATGATCAGAGCTTTAAAACACAGCGACACCCCCAAGATTCATTGAGAAGACTCATAAATGTGTGCTGGTGGCAAAGCCCTTGAATGACAGGTGACCAGAGGATCCAGCGATGGCCACAAATGCTAGGATCAGTTGCAAAGTTGTTGTTTTAAAAATAAGTAAGTAAGTAAGTAAGTAAGTAAGTAAGTAAAATTTTTGAACAGCCAGTAAACAAAAGTAAAGATGAGTTGACAAGTGATGCTTACTTAGATGTATAGACCAAAGGTGGACAACCAAGGCATCTCCATCAGCATGGCTGAGATTGAGGAAAGTTGAAGAACCCAAAATCAAGAAGGTGTAAGGTTGCCTTTAACAGGGTGTTGTTGTGGCCTGCCAGCAACCAGCAGAAATGGCGGCAGACTTGGACAGTGAGGAGGTTGGGAGGAACATGGGCCAGTCCTGGAGCCTGAAGAAGGTTCTGATGAGTGCTGTGTGTTGGAGGCAGAGGTGGGGCCAGGGCCTTCTGACAGTTATCAGCTGCCTTCGGAGTCGGAGATCAATGGGGCAGAAGAACAGCTGGAGCCTGTCCCCGATGTGCGCATGCACAGAGCGGCCAGGAGAAGGGAACAGCTAAGGAACAAGGGTCGACTTGGGAGTAAAGGCACAGGTGGATGGTAAATGGCCCCTCCCATAGGGAATAAAAGAGGAGTGAAAGGGGAGTGGGGCTTTGCAGGAGACAGTTCATTTGGGTGAAGATCTGTTCCTGACTTCTTGCCAAGCATTGTCTGCTACAGCATGGTGTTTAGAAGATATCGGCCTTGTGAATGGTCCAGCACTAGAGGTCTTCAAGAAGAGTTTGGACAACAAATTGTTTGAAATGGTATGGGGTTTTCTGCTGGAGCAGGGGTTGGACTAGAAGATCTCCAAGCTCCCTTCCAGCTCTTTTGTTAATTCAGATGGTGTTGTGCAGATTTTGCAAGCAAGGTGATTCAACCAAGATGATTCAACCTTTTGCCCATTTCCATCAGTGTCTTCTGGTGCGCAGAGGGATCAGGGGGCCATCTGTTCACAGAACACAGATGTTTGCTTCACAAGTCGTGGTGAGAAAAGTACATTCTGTGTAGCATATTCCAGTCTGCACTGGAGCAAAAAAATGGGAAAGGCATTAATAATGCCTTGCCAATGTCAGCTCTCAGTTCTTTTGTAATGAGAGTGTTTTGGAGGGCAGGAAAGAAAAATGGGTTCTAAAAATAACACTTCGCAGTAGAGCCTTCGGTTACATATTACAAAATACATAATAACAGAGTTGGAAGGGATCGTGGAGGTCTTCTAGTCCAACCCCCTGCTTGTGATGACCCAAAGGGGCATGGCACAAAGGCAACACAGTCAGGTAATCAATAAGATTCCCTTTATTAGCTCCAACTTTGCCCCTAATTTCCTGGTTACCTTCTGGGCTGGAGAAAAACTCTCCCAGGAACAGCCTTTGGCTGCAGAGAATCAAGTCCAAAACGTGGTCAACAAAAACTGTAAGTCCAATCAAGACAAGATGATGCAATTAGTCCAGCAGGGCAGGAGAAGGAATTCCAGATGTGAAGGAATGGCCATAATTCAATCCAGTTGGGAGGATGCCAACAGATAACCACACAAGATAAACTCACATTTATTCCCAGCAGACGCCATTCTCAGCTTGCATCTCTTTTAAACCCTCTTTCCAGGTGTGGCTAATGAAGGGAATCAGGGCCCTTTCCTCCCGCATAAGCCACACAACCCACATTGCTCCCTTTTGAGTTCCTTCCTGCATGCCCTAGGATAAAGAGGGGGTGGGCCTGGTTCTTCCTCTGAACTCCCTCTCCCTTGTTCTACCTCTCTCCTGCTCTGCCCAGCCCGGACTTTGCCCTTCCCCAGTTTCCTCCACAGCCAACGGAGCCACACTCCTGCTCCCTGTCAGCTGCTTGGCCTCCCCCTCTGAATCAGATTCCAACAGGGGCATGACACTTCTCAAGCAGGAGAATTCTGGACAAATGGCTATCCAATCTCTTCATGAAAACCTCCAGTGGTGTAGCACCTACAACTTCTCAAGGCAAGTCATTCCACTGGTTTATTGTTCTCACTGTCAGGAAATTTCTCCTTAGTTCTAGGCTGCTTCTCTCCTTGATTTGTTTTTATCCATGGCTTCTTGTCCTGCCTTCTGGTGCTTTGGAGAATAGCTTGATTCCCTCTTCTTTGGGGCAGCAGCTTAGATATTGGAAGACTGCTATCATGACATCTCCTAGTCCTTCTTTTCACCAGGAAAATTGGGGAGGGAAAATTGGGAGCAATCTCTCCATCCCCAAACAACAGTTAAATGGTTGATGTATATTTTTGCAAAGATTCGATGGGTATCTGTATCATAAGTCATCTTCTCTTGTCTGCTAATGCTACCTGAACCACAATAAAAAGTGATCTTCGTCCATTTCTTTTTCCGTCATGATGCATTTTAATAAAACAGGGGTCAGAATACATGGGAGCCTGACAAAGCTGCATGAAATTTATAATGTTGTGAAAATATGGACATATTTACATATAATTTATCATTTTTGAGACCAGAATT
Source organism: Pseudonaja textilis (assembly GCF_049901715.1). Lineage (NCBI taxonomy): Eukaryota > Metazoa > Chordata > Lepidosauria > Squamata > Elapidae > Pseudonaja > Pseudonaja textilis. The sequence goes on along the minus strand of NC_141994.1, from coordinate 26,306,887 downwards.
TGAATTGTATTGCCATAGGACCTTGCCCGTTAATGTTTCTATATTGTTGTCAAGTGAACATTTTTTTGGGGGGAGGGGCAGGTTAAAAAGAAAAGAATATAACCCTGGGACAGCTTGTGATCAGTGCCGAGATCAGTGCTGTTGTTTTCAATGGCCTGCTTCCAGCTCTGTGAGCTGGAAAATATTCCAGGAACTAGAGCAGTATTCTTTCAAAATTTGTATAGCATAGTAATCTAAAAATGCTACACTGGCTTAGAAGTTAATAATCATTTATGAGATTGTAGACTACTACTTTAAGGCACTTTAAGGTTGTTCTTGACTTATGACCACAATTGAGCCCAGAAGTTCTGTTGCTAAGCAAGACATTTGTTAAGTGGATTTTGTCCTTTTATTTCCCACAAGTGTTGTTAAGGGAATCACTGCACTTGTTAAGTTATAATAACATGGTTGTTAAGTAAATCTTTGCTTGCCAGCAAGTTGCAAAATGTGACCCTGAGACAGCTCCTGTCTCTCACTGCAAACATTTCTGTTGTTAATAATAATAATATTTTTAGTACGCATGTTTACTTTGTTAGAAAACTCAAAAATGTTGGTAGTTTCCTTTCTTCCTTTATCTCAGAAGGTAGCAGACCTGAAGCCAGGTTGAACCTCAATCAAGCAATCAGAATAAAGCTGGAAAGGACCCTGAAGATCTTCCAGTCTTACCCTCTGCTAAATAGGAGATCCTAAATTTTCAGACAGGTCTCTTCTTAAAAACTTCCAGTATTGGAGCATGTGCAACTTCTGGTGGCAAGGAGTTCTCACTGTCAGGAAATTTCTCCTTAGTTCTAGGTTGCTTCTCTCCTTGATGAGTTTCCATCCACTGTTTCTTGTCTTGCCTTCTTATTATTGTTTCTTGTTATGACTTCTTATGACTGCATGAATGTAACTTTGTTGCTTGTATTCTTATGCTTTTTTAAGTGACTGTTTACTAATATAATTTGATTTGATTTGATCACTTATTATTATGTTTCCTAGTATGATTTGATTGTTTATTTGTACCCTTTGACTCCTATTGAGTGTTATACCTATGATTCTTGACTAATTTTTTTTTTCGTTTTATGAACACTGAGACCATATGCACTGAAGACAAATTCCTTGTGTGTCTAATCACACTTGGCCAATTAAGAATTCTATTCTATTCTATTCTATTCTATTCTATTCTATTCTATTCTATTCTATTCTATTCTATTCTATTCTATTCTACTCTTTTCTATTCTACTCTACTCTACCCTACTCTACCCTACTCTACCCTACTCTACTCTACTCTACTCTTTTCTGCATTCTATTCTATTCTGTTCTGTTCTGTTCTGTTCTGTTCTGTTATACTCTACCCTACTCTATTCTATTCTGTTCTGCATTCTGTTCTATTCTATTCTATTCTATTCTATTCTATTCTATTCTATTCTATTCTATTCTATTCTATTCTATTCTTCTGGTGCTTTGGAAAATATAAGTTGACCCCCTCTTCTTTGTGGCAGCCCCTCAAATACTGGAATGCTGCTATCATGCCCCCCCCCCGGGTCCTTCTTTTCTCTAGACTAGACATAACCCAATTCCTGCAACCGTTGTTCATATATTTTAATCTCCAGGCCTTTAATCATCTTGGTTGCTCTTCTCTGCACTTTTTCCAAAGTCTCAACATCCTTTTTTGTAGCGTGGTGACAAAAACTGGATGCTGTGTTCTTCATATCCTCCTAGTGAAGCTCCTAGAAGTGATGGATTGCAAACCCCAAACCTGGAAGAGAATTTAATCTGGTAATTAAAGGGGGAAAAAAAAGACACTTGTGCCAAGAATTGGTGCTTGGTTACAGGTCATCTTTGGAGCTAATACTTAACAAGCATTGTCCTCTGAATTATTGATCAAGCAGTTTGTTCCATGTGAGAATGCAAACGCTGTTTCTGAGTCACAGGAGGAAACTGGCATGCGTGCCACTCTCAATCTGCCAGCGTGGAAACGTGACCCATGGCCTGAATAATAAATAATGGGGAGCCAGGGATGAAGTTGATGGCTTCTGAAGGAATTAGTGGATAGTGTTAATTGTCGTTGAGGAAGAAATGGTCTGTTTTGTAGCTTGCTTGGGAAGAGTTTCCCTGTTGCTGAAGCATTAAGACATTTCCAGATTTCTTGGAGTGAACAAGAAGTGGGATTGGGCAGGAATTGCACCTAAGAATGGGGCTTTTAGTTGGGGTAGATCCTCAGATGCGCAGGATTATGGAAGTAAATTTTAAGTTCCAGTGGAGAGCTTTCATTTGACTTAAAAGGGAGGCTTTAGTTGTGTTATCTATGGATACTTATTTTGATTCCATTTTTTCTTTAGTTTTATTTGGAAGCTTATCCTTGTTTTATTCTGACAGGTTAGTCTTAATCTTCCCTTCCCTTCCCTTCCCTTCCCTTCCCTTCGCTTCCCTTCCCCTCCCCTCCCCTCCCCCTCTTCTCTCCTCTCCTCTCCTCTCCTCTCCTCTCCTTTCCTCCACAACTCTACTGGGTTCCCTAATTGTTCATCATATGATTTAGCCTCCAGTCCCCTAATTATCTTTCTTGCTTTTCTTTGAACTCTTTCTAGAGTCTCAACATCATTTTCTGTGGTGACCAGAACTGGATGCAGTATTCCAAGTGTGGTCTTACTTGTGCAGTCTTGCCTTAATGCTAACACCCCATTCCAATTTATTCAAGGGCATTGAATCAAACTGATGAGAATCCTATAGAGCCCTAGTGGTCAGAATTCAGCACTGCAAGTTGACTCTGCGAACTGTCAGCAGTTCGATTCTGAGAGGCTCAAGGTTGACAGCCTTCCATCCTTCCCTGGTGGTAAAATGAGGACCCAGATTGTTGGGTGTGTATGCAGACTCTGTTAACCGCTAAGAGAGGCTGTAAAGCACTGTGAAGCAGTATATAAGTCTAAGTGCTATTGCTATTCCTCCCTGTCTCTCTTTTTTCCTTCCTTCCTTCCTTCCTTCCTTCCTTCCTTCCTTCCTTCCTTCCTTCCTTCCTTCCTTCCTTCCTTCCTTCCTTCCTTCCTTCCTTCCTTCCTTCCTTCCTTCCTCCCTCCCTCCCTCCCTCCCTTCCTTCCTGTCCTTACCTTCTTTTCCTTCAGTCTCCTTCCTTCCCTTCCTCTTCCTTCCTGTCAATGTTTTTTTAAACTTCTCAGTCTAGTCTAAATAATCTATTCTAAATTCTGTGATTGTTTTTTGTGCTGGTGAGTGATCGTAAGAAAAGTTGTTGACAAAACAGTGGCATTTTATTGTTCCCTTTTTGGTATATGTGTGCAAGGTCACACCTTTAGCCACTTTTGACTCCCAATAATATTATACTGAAGTGAGACTAGAATTCATGGCGTCTCTGTTTCTAGCTTTCTTCACGCTACTCCAAACTCTCATTTTATATAATGTATGTATGTATGTATGTATGTATGTATGTATGTATGTATGTATGTGTCTGCCTGTCTGTATATTTAATTAAATTTATATACTGCCCATCTCACCATTCAAAGTGACTCTGGACTTTTACAGCCCAGAATTACATACAATTGTGTTGTATCTAACACAATTTTTCCCCCTGAGCTATTTATTTTTCATTTCATTTTTATCTGCCTGAGGTAATTCAATATTCTGACTAATATTTATTCTTTGGATTATATGCCTTACAAAATGCAGTAGCTCATGGCTCCTGTGAGCAACAGGGAGTTCATGGATTTGGTTTCCTGCCCCACTGACTTCAACTATACTTTTGGACGGGATGAGCAGGCTGAGCATGAAGGTGGGGTCAAATGTGTCATCAGTTTGGAATCTCTACGTTACCAGAAGAAACCCAAGCCCAGCTCCCTGTGAATCCCATTGACCCTTATCTAGCGCCAATTGGCCTTGACCATTAGTAGATCAGATTCTTATGTATCAGTTGCATGTAATAAACTTTTAGTGCTTTGAATTCAACTCTTGTTCCTGGTTCTTTGCACCTGGCAATTTTTAAAACTTTAAAGAATAATGAGAACAGTTTAAGGTAAAGTTTCCCCTTGCACATGCGTGCTAGCTGTTTCTGGCTCTAGGGGGCGTTGCTCATCTCTGTTACAAAGCCAAAGAGCAAGCACTGTCTGAAGACGTCTCTGTGATCATGTGGCCAGCAGGACTAAATGCCTTCGAAGGTGCATGGAACACTGTTCCCTTCCCACCAAAGGGGTCCTTATTTTTCTCCTTGCATTTTTTACATGCTTTCGAACTGCTAGGTTGGCAGAAGCTGGGACAAGTAATGAGAGCTCACTCCGTGACGTGATGCTAGGGATTCGAACCACCGAACTGCCGACCACCGCGTCCTTTGACGTGGTGAACAGTTTGTTTGGGGCCAAATGAACATTTTGGAAAAGATCACAAGAATGAAACTCAAGAATAGGGATGCTTCCTTTCCTGGTAGCTTCTTTGGTGTAAAAGACCACTAGCTTTGGTGATCCAAAAGATGGCTGGTAGTTGTTGTTGGTTGTTGTTTTGAAAACCAAAAAAATGTGGGGAAAAAAAGAATATTAAACAAATTCTGGAACCATCCAGGGTTCCTCTAGAGATGAAATGTTTTGTGGCTTTACAATGCCATAGGTCAGAAGAATGTCAGAGGGTTAGTTTTCCCTGGTGGAGAATTCAGAGACAGCACAGAAAAAAAAAAGAGAGAAGGAATGCAGAATGTAAAATTGTGATGTCAAGGACTTTATCTGTAATTTTGACAATTTGTCAAGGAGGAGGAGTAGAGATTTGTAGGCGGTAATGAAGACCGTGCTTAGTTGAGCGTTGGGTTTCCATTCACAAGCTTGTCATCAAAATTGAGAAGATTGAAAGGAGCTCGCTCTGAATTAATCTTCCGGACTCCAGCCTTGTCTACAACGCTGTCCAATTTATTATGAAAACATATATTTGCAAGCAGCTGCTTCTTCTTGTGGGGGGTGGGGATTGTGTTTTGAATGAGAGCTCAGCTGCTTGAAACCTAAGTGGGCTGATCCCTGGACTCCTTTCCTTTCTTCTTTTTCCCCCCTGCTGTCTTCAGGTCAAGGTCTGGTAGCATAATTAAAAATTGAATTATTTATGGGAAGCCATTAAAGGGGGCTGACTTGGCAAACCCAGCACAAGCATTACACAAAACCAAGAACTTAAATTATGTCTGAAGGGATTGCCTGGATGCCAGGGGGCTGAGGTTCTCAGGTGCTTAGGCACCATGGATGGGGACAATTTTCATACCATTCTTTTAAAAACAAAATAACAGAATAACAGAGTTGAAAGGGAGCTTGGAGGTCTTCTAGTCCAACTCCCTACTAAAGCAGGAAACCCTATACCATTTTAGATCAATGTCTGTCTGATCTCTTCTTAAAAGCCTCCAATGTTGGAGCAACCACAAGTCATGGTTAATGTTCTCAGGAACATTAAAATTCTTCTTAGTTCTAGGTTGCTCCTCTCCTTGATTGTTTTCCATCCCTTGCTTCTTGTCCTGCTTCCTGGTGCTTTGGAGAACAGTGTGACCCATTCATCTTTGTGGCAACCTTTTAAATATAGGAAGACTTCTATCATGTCATCCCTAGTCCTTCAGGAGACTGGAGGCTAAAACATATAAAGAACGGTTGCTGGAATTGGGTATGGTTTGTCTTGTGAAAAGAAAGACTTGGGTTGACATGATAGCAGTGTTCCAATATGGGTTGCCAGAAAGAAGAGGCAGAGTCAAGCTATTTTCCAATGCACCTGAAGGCAGGACGAGAAGCAACAGATGGACACTAATCAAGGAGAGAAGCAATCTTAGAACTAAGGAGAAACTTCCTAACAGTTAGAACAATTAACCAGTGGAACAACTTGCCTCCAGAAGTTGTAAATGCTCCAACACTGGAAGTTTTTAAGAAGAGGCTGGACAACCATTTGTCTAGAATGGCAACAGAAAAAAAGAAATAAATGAATACGCATGTCAATCACATATATTGCATCCAGTTTTTGGTCACCATATTATTAAAAGGATGTTGAGGCTCTGGAAAGAGTGCAGAGAGGAGGACTGGGGGGGTGGAGGCTAAAACACACAAAGAACGGTTGCAGGAACTGGATATGTCTAGTCTAGTGAAAAGAAGAATTGGGGATAACATGATAGCAATGTTCCAATATTTGAGGGACTGTTACAAAGAGGAAGCATCAGAGAGCAGGGCAAGAAACAATGGATGGAAACTAATCAAGGAGAGAGTAAGAAGAAATTTCCTGACAGAAAAATAAATCAGTGGAATAACTTGCCTTCAGAGGCTGTGGGTGCTCCATCACTGGAAGTTTTCTTTAAAGAAAAGATTGGATGTTCTTTTAGATAAGGAGACGGGAATGGGAGGTAGGAAGAACTTAAAATGAGTAATGCAAGCGCATCCTCAGTAGACAAAGGTCCAGCCTTCACCTTTTGATCAATGTAGGCTTATCAGCTAAACAGGTGATAGTTGGTTAGTTCTTCCCCCCCACTGAGGTAGGCAGGATAGGAAGCAGCGGATGGAAACTAATCAAGGAGACTGATTTTGATCACCCGATCATGGGGATGGTACAACGCTAGTAAGTGCGGAAAATAGTCACAAGTCACTTTTTTTGGTGCCGTTGCAACATTGAATGGGTATGTAAATGAACTATTGTAAGTAAAACATGACTCTTGTACCATTTTTTTAGTAGGTTGGTTAATATAGTATATTAGGAAAATTTTGGAGCTAAACTTTTGGCTCAACATTTCATGCTTTCTGGCTGCTTTATACGTTAATTACAGGGCTGCTCATAAGGGAGGTGTAATTTCCACAGTGAACTCTGGATACCTTTCCATGGTGTTTTCTAGACACCTAATTGGTGTCTTCTTTGTTTTTAAAATTGGGTTGTAAATTGGAACCACCGCCTTAACATGGCGTGGCTTGGTTTCAAAAGCAATGCAAAACCATGCATTATTAGCCTCTGATTTATCAGAAAAGTCACTAATCCGAAGTTCTCCTAAATAGGAGTCTGTTTAGAATCCATATTCCAGGAGTCTCTTTTGAACAAATAGAATCCATATTCCAGGAGTCTGTTTTTTAATAAATAGAATCAATATTCCAGGAGTCTGTTTTGAGTAAATAGAATTCTAGTGAGAGAATATTACATGAGAATTGAGGTATGGGTAGTTTTTAATTTAGGGCCACCCCTGAGTCCCAAATTTCTGTTGTTAAATGAGTTTAACAACAAAGTGCAGTGGTTTACAATTGTGTTGTAATTTTTTTTTCCAATTCTGGAGATGAATGGGCTGTCGATGTCACGAGTCCTAAAAAACAAGTGAAGATGGGGAATTGAAAGGATATAAAATCAATTCCATAGCTCTGACTACTTACATAGTTCTAGTTCCTTTAAAGAAAAGTGTGTCAGCTGGAGTAATCGCATTGAGCGCCTCTGGACATAAGTTTCCCTTCTTTTATCTGTATTCTATTTGCTGACATTAGTCAAGAATTAGAGACTATGCTTGCTTTAGATGTGCTTTAACAAAAGAAAGCATTCCTCTTTTTTTTTTTATTTGAGATCACGTGAGATTATTTCATTGGGACTTTTATCTGTGTGGCAGGTTTCGTAGATCTAATGTTGCAAAGAATAGAATGGGCTAATGTTTTCATGTATGCTCTCTACGCTTGTGCATACAACGAACTCTTTTGCAGAGAGGATCAGCTAGTATTTTATTTGAATTTATTAAATTTAAGGTTATCCCCACTAGAGGTGGTATTCAGCAGGTTCTGACCAGTTCTGGAGAACCTGGTAGTGGAAATTTTGAGTAGTTTGGAGAACTGGCAAATACCACCTCTGACTAGCCCCACCCCCATCTCTTCTCCGCCTCCTGAGTCCCAGCTGATTGGCTGGTCTTCTTTGGTGGCCCTGCACAGGATAACGGAGCTGGAAAGCAAGTTAGCGGGGTGGGGAGGGAATGGGGATTTTGCAGTAATTTTCCCCCAGGAGTGGGGTGGGAATGGGGATTTTCCAGCATCCTTCCCCTGCCATGCCCACCAAGCCATGCTCACAGAGCTGGTAGTAAAAAAATTTTTTGAATCCCAGCACTGATCCCCACCTCATCTTATTAATCTTGTCACATGATCTGTCTTTTTTTTTAAATTATGCTTTCTATTGAATTTTATAAAGAGTATAAATAACAGGAAAACAACACTTATTTTAAATTGCATCTCAAAGTAGTGAAAGAGAAGCAGGTTGCTTGGAAATTAAATAATGCCAACAAAAAAGGAAAGGAAAAGGAAAGACAGAAGATAGACAATCATTCATGGTGTCATAGGGAGCTGTTTTCAAGAGTTAGACTAGGGTGATTTAATTGATACAGATTTCTGCAATTCTTTACCAATATTCTGTAAAATATAAATCTGCATTTCATTGATACAGACATATACTGTATATTTAAATAGATATATTGTTGAGGACCAAAGGCCTTTAGAAAAATATAAATATTCAAAAATTATAATATGAATATTTTTGCAGTCCAAATCCTCTGGTGATTTTATTGAGACAGATTTTTCTAATTCTGTATCAATATTCTGTAAAACATAAATCTGTATTTCATTGATGCAGATTAATATTTTTGAATATTTATCATTGCTGAAGTCCAAAGACCATTAACTTAAAAAATATATAAATATTCCAAAATATAAATATGAATGTTTTTGAAGTCCAAATCCTATCATGTGGAATTATTTTGGAAGTTAATACAGTATATTGCAATCAAGCTGAAAAAATCAGTTACCTTGAAAAGGGATAGGAATAACAATTAGCTGATTATATTCAGATTTACCTCCAAGATAGATAAAAAGGCATAAAAATAATTAACCGAGTAGGTCTTATGACCAGACATATTTAGTCAAAAGTTTTTTTTCCCCCTTACTATTTTTGTCACCATCTATCACGTCCCAGATCCTAGCAGGAAGAGAACTCAAGTTAATTAATCCAAATGAAGAATGGATACTCCTATTGTGATGGGAACCCCACAAGAGTCAACAGAGGAATGGAAGATTAATTAGATATATTTCATATGCATAGAAAGTAGGAAGATTGGGCAAGAGTTTGTCATTTTCCAGTTTATTTATTTCTCACGACGTTGACGGAATACAGCCAGAATGCATAAAATTCACAAAAAATACTGTATAAGATGGGTGGCAAAACATAAAACCAGAACAGTTAACTTTTTTAAAAAAAACTCACAATATGAATGAGGAATAAAATTAAGGTTAACATTAAATTATGTATGAGCAGTTATTAGACTGGGCTAAGCCCACGGTCCAGATCAGGGGTCATCAACCTTTTCGACCTCAGGGACCACCAAACTCAAAATTTTAAATTCCACTGACCAGAAACCCTGGGAAAATCCCCCCAAAAGTCTGGAGGAAAATCCCCCACCCCGTTTTCCTACCGATCAATTGTTCTTTATTTGGATTGCAGGATACTGTTTCCAGCTCCTTTCTCAGGCAGGAGAGACTTTTGGCTTCCCGCAAGGAAAGCAGCAGAAGCAGCAGAAGTCTTTCTTCCCCCTCCCCCCAAACTCTGCCAGAAATGAGTCTTTGCTGGTGCAGCCTCTTGGAGCAGGAGGCCTTGCGGGGCCCCCAAAGACTCATTTCTGGTGGAGTTTGGGGGAGAGAAAGACTTTCGCTGCTTTCCTTGCATGAAGCCCAAAGACGAGAAGAAGAAAGAAGCAGAAAGAAGCATCCCAGTGGCCAAGCCAGGCGTGTGGGGTGAGTGGGGCAAGTTCCCCCCCTCCGCCCTTTCCCCCCTCCCCTCACTACCTCATGTTGTTCGCAATGCAAGCAACAAAGGCCATGTGGGTGGCACAGCCTTGTATTCCCACGCAGCCTGGATTAATTTCTTTGGTGGGAGACATTTCTCTGCAGGCCACCAAATTTTTCTCACAGACCACCAGTGGTCCCTGGCCCACTGGTTGGTGACCACTGGTCCAGATCATTTAACTATTGGGCAGCAGTGCCCTTGAGATGATGTAAATGATGATGAGAGAAATTTCTGAGGTGGCATTCTGTCACAACATGAGGTAAGGTTTCTGGAACATCCCCACAGTCACCATTAGGGCTATCAACCAATTCCCATTTGTATTTCCAATACTGGTACCCCTCAGTTTACGAGCAAAATTGAGTGCAAAATTTCCATTGCTAAATAAAGACATTGGTTAATTGAGCCCCATTCTATGACCTGTCTTGCCAATGTTGTTAAGCGAATCCCTGCCATTGTTCAACTAATAACACGGTTGTTAAGTGAATCTAGTTTTCCCCATTTATGTAGGTTAAGTGAAAAATTTGTTGAGTTTTACCCTGTTTTATGACTTTTCGTGCCATGTTTGTTAAGTTGAATCGCTGCAGTCCTTAAATGAGTCATACGGTTGTTAAGTAAATCTGGCTTCCCCATTGTCTTTGCTGGTCAGAAGATCTCCAAAGGGGATCACGTGACCCCCCTCCCCTCCCAGGGGACACTGTGACCATCATAAATACTGTATGAACCACTTGTCAAGGGCCCAAAGTTTAATCAGTGGGACATTTTTCATAAGTGTGAGAAACGGTTATGAGTCCCTGTTTTCAGTGCCATTGTAACTTTGTCATTAAATGTTGCTTATTTAGTAAATGTAGTTTATTTAATAACATCGCTAAATAAATGATTGTAAGTGGAGAATGTATCTTTATGAATCTTATGGTTCTTGGCTAATGTATCTTTTCTTTTATGTACACTGAGCATTTGCACCAAAGACAAATTCCTTGGGTGTCCAATCACCCTTGGCCAATAAAGAATTCTATTCTATTCTATTCTATTCTATTCTATTCTATTCTATTCTATTCTATTCTATTCCCTCTTCTCTTCTCCTCTCCTCTCTTCACATTCCCTATTCTATTCTACTTCCTTCTCTTCTCTTCTTCTCATTCCCAATTTTATTCTATTCCTTACATTATTCTATTTTCTATTCTATTCTTCATTCCAACATCTATTCTATTCTATTCTATTCTATTCTATTCTATTCTATTCTATTCTATTCTATTCCATTCCATTCCATTCCATTCCATTCCATATTCTATTCTATTCTATTCCATTCTATTCCATTCCATTCCATTCCATTCCATGTTTTCTATTCTATTCTATTCTATTCTATTCTATTCTATTCTACTCTACTCTACTCTACTCTACTCTACTCTACTCTACTCTACTCCACTCTACTCTACTCTATTCTATGTTCTGTATTCTCTAATCTACTCTACTACTCTATATTCTGCATTCTATTCTATTTTATTTTTTTCTACCTGTATGAACACCTGCCATGGTCAGTTCAGATCCAATTGAGGGCTGTCCTTGGAATATCAAACATGAACGGACGTTGTCCTGGATCAGTTTTTCAGTTTTGGTGTGCACCTCCTTGTATATGTGTGTGTGTGTGTGTGTTTCTGTGTGCAGATATTCTACATTTTTTGCAACGTAATCTCCAGTCCACCCAATAAAAAAAAGCAGGGCTTAACCTCTTGGTGAGAACCTTAACTTCTCATTTGGAGGAAAATTGTTTCATCTTCCTCTTCGTTGGAAACCGAAATGACAAATCTGTCGCCGCTTCTTATTGCAGGATTCCCCAATGGGATTATAATTATTTCATCCTCGGGCTGTGTGAAATGAGAGCAGGCTTTGGAGGCCTGCATTGTCTCCCATTAATCTTGTAGAGTGGAAGTTGATGAATGCCTCGTGTCTGCTGTGGATACATATATATGGCTCGCCTTTTCTTCCCTGCCATCAGATCTTTAGTGCCTATCCCTCCTTTGAACAGAGTTTTAACTAAAGTTCACTATCTTTTTAATGCCCCAAACAGAATATCTGTGTCTCCACTGTACATTGACATTCCAGTAGATTAAACACAAACAATTGAGTGGTTTATTTTTAGTGCAATGTTTATTCCTAACATTATTGGCCCTTGCCAACTCTGTTGGTCTGGGCCATTATTTTCCAGAAAAGTCTTTATTTAAAAATGTGTTTATTTCATAATTCTGTTGATAGGCCCACTGTCATCTAATCGATTCTTGGTGGTTTAAGTCCAAGAGAGAGAGCGGGGAGGGAGGGAGGAAGAGAGAGAGAGAGAGAGAGAGAGAAACACAGGCATACGATAAAAAGTCAGTTCAGCCATTAATCGATAAAAACAGCCAGGGAAAAATAACTTTCAAATTACAAGATTTCAGCCTTGGAACAAACTTTGTAAACTGATCTCTCTCATTTTTCAGGGTTCTGAAAAACTCAATTCTTCTCACTGTTGCTGTCTGGCATTTTGGTTCATTCTAATAAACATATTTTCCAGCTATGGAGAAAAAATATATATGCTAGACTCAATGGCTGAATTTACATAATGCACTGAGCTATGCCTTTAAAATTAAAGTTTATTGACTACGTTTTTTAAAACAAATAAACAAATCATTAATTACAAGACTGATGCCAATTCCAATTTAATAGCAGCTACATTTAGGGAGGCAGTGGTTCAGTGGCCAAGACACTGAGCTTGTTGATCAGGAAGGTCGGCAGTTTGGCAGTTTGAATCCCAGCGCTGTGTAACGGAGTGAGCTCCCGTTCCTTGTCCCAGCTTCTGCCAACCTAGCAGTTCGAAAGAATGTCAAAAATGCAAGGAGAAAAATAGGGACCACTTTGGTGGGAAGGGAACAGAGTTCCGTGCACCTTCGAAGACGTTTAGTCCTGCTGGCCACATGACCACAAAGACGTCTTCGGACAGCACTGGCTCTTTGGCTTTGTAATGGATATGAGCAGCGCCCCCTAGAGCTGGCAATGACTAGCAAGCACGTGTGAGGGGAACCTTTACCTTTACCTTACAATTAGTTCTACGGTGGAGTTCTGTCCATATTGTAGTTCTGTATAAAGATTCAGGGTTAGATGATGAATTGGGGCTAAGTTTGGCATTTGCAGGTAGTTCTTGGTTTACAACAATTTACTTAATGACTGTTTGAGGTTACCACAGTGCTGAAAATAGTGACTTTTCACCCTTACAACCATTGCAGCTACTTCGTGGCCAAGTCTAGTGATTTGGTTAACGAATGTGGCAAAACATCATCAAATGGGGCAAAACTTAACAACCATCATTGTTAAGTGAAGCATGGCAGTTGTTAAGTTAGCCACACAGTTGTTAAGTCAATCTGGCTTTGCTTGTTTGAAGGTCACAAGAGGCAATCTCGGGATGTTGCACCGGTTGTAAATGTGAGCCACTTGCCAAGTGTCTGAATTTGGATCATGTGCCCATGAGGAGGCTGCCTCATAGATGTAAGGGTGAAAAATGGTCATAAATAACTTTTTTGGGGGTGTTGTTGTAACGTGGAACAGTCACTAAACGAATGAGTGTAAGTCGAGGATTACCCATATGTAAGCCCTTCCTGTGATGACCCAGGGTGTGGCATAAAGGCAACACAGTCAAATAAGCAAGAAGAGTCCCTTTATTATCTCCAACTTTGCCCCCAATGTCCAGGTTACCTTCGGGCTGGAGAAAAATTCTCCCAGGATCAGCCTTTGGCTGTAGAAAATTCAGTCCAAAACAAGGTACATACAAACTGTAACTTAAAGTCCAAACAAGCCAAACTGAAGTAATTAGTTTGGCAGGGCAGGAGCAAGAATTTCAGACTTGAAAGCACGGCAAAACTCACACAGTTGGGAAGATGCGAGGAACACAGATAAGCCACAACAATATAGGATAAAGTCACATTTGTTCCCAAGAGCTGGCTGCACGCAGCTTGCCTTTTTTTTTATACATTGTGTTTCCAGCTGCAGCTAATGAAGGGAATCAGGGCCCTTTCTTCCCCTGTAAGCCATGGAATTCATGTTAATCCCTTCTCCATTCCTCCCTGTGTGCCCTAGGATAAAGAAGGAGTGGGCCTTGGTCCTCCTCTGAATTCCCTCTCCCTTGTTCTACCTCTTTCCCTGCTCTGCCCAGCCGGACTTTGCCCTTCCCCAGTTTCCTCCACAGCCAATGGAGCCACACTCCCACTCCCTGTCAGCTGTTCGTCTCCCCCCTCTGAGTCAGATTCCGACAGGGGCATGACACTTCTGATTTCAACATGTGACTCAGATTGTCACTTGAATATATCAGAGTTTGTCTCTTCTTTTATACAGAAACTCTTTAGGGAAATGCATGCGTTGCCAGGCTCACTGATGAGAAAAAACATGCAACGTAGTGCATATTAAACAAGGTGACATCAAATGATGTATAGTATATATTATAAAACTGTACACCCAATGCATAGTGCTCTTTTAGCACCTCAAATTTTATTTATTTATTAATCAGATTTATGCAACTGTCCGTTTCCTGCAAAGGAAACTCTGGGCAGCCTACCACAATAAATAAAACCATCAATCTAAAAACCAGTAAAAAAAAAAGAAGAAGAAATCTAAAAGGTCACTGTAACAAATAGGCTAGAAACAAAAACACTAACCCTGGTTGAAAGGAAAATCAAAATAGCCCCCTCAGCAATGGAGCCATAACCTAAAGGGGCTTATGCAGTAGAATGTATGGCATAATCTGTAGAATCTTTTATGAAGATTAAATTGCAATAGAAATGGAAATTATTTAGATTTTAAACTTGAGAAAACTGAAGCGATGATAATTTTACAATAAAATCTATATTTTATTGCAAATTATTTAGTGGAAGGTAGGTGGGTTTATTGACAAAGAGCTGTACAAGCCTTAATATTTATGGCTTAGAATTTCTGTAAGGTAAAATAGGATAACTAATTAAAACTTTGAATCTTCATTTGATTATTTAATGACAACAGCAGTAGCCCCAGTAATGAATAAACAAGGCATTTCCTTGCTAACAAAGTCCTTCTGATTATATCAGGTTTCCAAGGATGGAGAAAAAGACGGAGAAGTTTTAGCTTTAATTTGCTTCAGCTATCTGGATGGTCTGGCTATGAATCCATTTCTCACTGGGGAAAAAGTGCCATTACCTAAAAACTGTCTTTGGTTGTAAGATAGCACTGAGAAATACTTGAAATATTTTTCTATTTTGCAAAAGAGCAAGAAAGGAAAGAAAGAAGGAGGGATCGAGGAAGGAAAGAAAATGGGATGGAGGAAGGAAGGAAGATGGGAGGGAAAAGGAAGGAAGTCACAGGAGGGAGGGAGGGAAGAAAGAAGGAAAGAGGGAAGGGAGGATGATGGGAAGGAGGGAGAAGGAAGGAAAACACAGGAGGGAGGGAGGAAGAAAAGAAGGAAGGAAAGAAAAGGAAGGAAAGAAGATGAGAAGAAGGAAGGGAGACACAGGAGGGAGGAGATAGGGAGGGAGGAAGGAAGAAAGATGGGAGGGAAGAAGGAAGAAAACTTGGAAGGGAGGGAGGGAGGGAGAAAGGAAGGAAGGAGATATCCAGTTTCTTCCTTTCTCTTCTTTTATCATAGTGATATCTAACAAAAATTTTCAGTTGAATGTGAGGATTTGGGGGTCTTACAGAAGAACCCAGCATGGATTTTGTGCGGAGGATATGGGCTAGAAAGTAATCTGGATGTTGTAAAGGTAACCCTTTTCATTATTGTTGAAAGGAATAAGATTTTGGGGTAGGGATGACTCATAACATGCTTTGAAATAACAATATTATTATGGGCAAAGTTGAAAAAAAAGCCAAGCCGTGTTCCTTTGCTTGAAGAAAACCTAGCTTATAAACAACCTTAGGGGAGTTTCTTGAAGCTTGGAGCTGTGTCTCATTGTCCACCTAGGGGTAAATTCCTTTATCCCTGGAGAAATGAAATTGAGAAGAGTAATCTGACTTAGCTGTACTAGTGAATATCTTATCGAATAGGGGCCTCTCCCGTAAGGATTGATTTTCCGAGGCATCGCATCATGGCAAAAATAAATCATGCCTCTCTTGCAAAATTGAATACCTAAGAAACATGTGTTACCTATGAGGCAATTTAGGAATATATGTTACCTACTTCCAATTTACAGAGGTGATCTAAAAAGACTGCAAAAATATTGAAAGGTCGATTTTTTTAGTGGAGCACAGATGCAAATCATTTGGCATCAAACATAAAATGGGGCTGTTAGATTAGCTAATAAGATAGATTTTCTAATAAAACAACTTTTGTACACTATAGCCTTTTTCAGAACATGCTTTATTTTCCCCAAATAACTTTTCTGAGCAATTGGCTCTTGGTTGGTTGTACACTATAGAAGAGGGAGTCAAGCTATTCTCCAAAGTACCTGAAGAAAGGACAAGAAGCAACTGGGTGGAAGCTAACCAAGGAGAGAAGCAACCTAGACCTTAGGAGAATTTTCCTGACAGTGAGAGCAATTAACCAGTGGAACTGCTTGCCTCCAGAAGTTGTGGATGCTCCATCACTGGAGGCTTTTAAGAAGAGATTGGATAACTATTTGAATATGGGATCATCACTTCTTTGGACTTCTTTGCATTATACAAAATAGACCACAACAGAGGCAATGTACAAATGTTTCTCAAGTTCAACCACCACTCAGCTTTGTGGATGTTTTCTTTCCCATCAATCATCATGGAAGTTAATTTAATCAGGTTTGGAAAGAAGTATCTTCCATATTTCAATTCTCTAGAGAAATGTCTTTCAGATCAAGAGAGTAAATGTCAGCAGGGTTCTCCAACCTTGGCCACTTTAAACCTTGGTGGAGTTCAACTCTCAGAATTCCCCATTCAATTAGCCTGGTTTTTTTTCCCCTTCCTATTCCCCAGAGTGGAGAGATTGCAGAGGAAGGGATTACAAGAGAGTTAAACAGGCATAGAGTTGAAATCTTAGCGAAGCCTCCTGGGGAATTCTGGGAGTTGGAGTCCACCAAGGCTTAAAGTGGCCAAGGTTGGAGACCTTTGATCTAAAGGACAGCTTCTCACTTTGATCACAATTCCTCCACCCAGTTCAACTCTCCATTTTATTTCAGCTTGGCATCACAGTTTCTGAGAAACTCGGGCTGGAACGGATCTGAAAGGAAAATTAAAACCTGGGTTCTCCAGATGTATTTGAAGAAGCCTGTGAAGTCAATACTGTTGGCTTTTATGGAAATATCTGATTCAAACTGTTAATGAAAAAAAATCATTTCCTCTTAACTATGATAACATTTCCTGGACTAAAAATTATGTGGAGAGAAGCACTAATTACTTTTCTTTTAGGCCTCTGTAACTCACTTCAAAATGAGTGAATCCCTTCGTGCCCTGCATAAGAGGATTTCAAATGAGGTCCATTTATCAAAAGGAAAGAGATAACAAACAGAGTCAGGAACTCAGCTTAGTTCTGGAGTTGAATTCAAAGCACCGAAAAGTTTATTATTGGTACCTAAATAGAAGAATCTGATCACCTAATTGTCAGAGGTAAACTGGCGCTAGATAATTCAGTGGAATTTGTGGAGGGCTGGAAAGTTGGGTCTTTTGTGGCTCTGCAACAATTCCAAACTGATGACATATTTGACCCCACCCTCTGGCTCGGCCTGCTCTTCTCCTACAGTTGTCAAACCAGGTGGATATTACCAATGTAGATATGAGGTCTACCAAGGTTTACCTGGTACAAAGGCAGGTACAAGTTTGCCAAGCTCTAAACATTATTGAGAAATTAGAGTGTTTTAAGTACAAAGGGAAAGGCAATCCATTTAAAATGTGCACATGTTTTCTTTGTATATTCTTAAAGTGGTCCATGGGGCCACCACATCCACATCTGAATAATTCTTCTTCTTCTTCTTCTTCTTCTTCTTCTTCTTCTTCTTCTTCTTCTTCTTCTTCTTCTTCTTCTTCTTCTTCTTCTTCTTCTTCTTCTTCTTCTTCTTCTTCTTCTTCTCCTTCTCCTTCTCCTTCTCCTTCTCCTTCTCCTCCTTCCTCCTTCCTCCTTCCTCCTACTTCCCCTTTCCTCCTCCTCTTCCCCTTTTATTTCTATCACATTCTTTGATTTTAATCTTCTGCTGTTTGGGGTAGTATGGAGGGCTTTGATAGATGATGTATATTTCATTGTACATTTATTTTCCCATCACATTGAGAGCTGTAACCTTCCAGTCAAGCGACATGAGAAAGAATGCAGGATTCAGCCTTAACCATACTTGGCTTCTAACCTGGGGTGTTTACGACAACCAAAATATGGCTTGGAGGCTTAGCAAACTGGTCCCTCAGATTGTAAAGCAGCTACCACTTTGGGATCCTCAGGGCCCAAGGTGTCTTGTGCTAATCCGCATTTCAGGAGTGGGCATACAGTAAAATATTACTCAGTGAACAGGAATTCTTTGAGAACTGTTTTAAAACTCTTTCAGTTCTTAAAAATGGCTCTTTTTGCTTAACACCATGGTGATTACACATTTATCTCTATATTTAGGCTCGGGAAATTTATGCTTGGAATTATAATGCATTAATGATGCCAAATTTGACTTCCAGCATGCTTTGAACTCCCACTGGGACTTCTTGATTTTTTTTGTTTACACATTTGTGGTAGATATTTTGAGTAAGCGCTATAAATAATTTCAGCCCTGTAGGGTAAAAGAGAAAAAAGAGAGGAAGAATAGAGGTTTAAGCCTGGTTGAGCTTTCTTTAGCATATTGCTAAGTTGCCATTCTCATGGCTTTAAATATTAATCTATAAACATTGCCACTCTAAATACTCTTCTGCCCACCACCTATATATGTGTCTTTACAAGTACATCTTTGCAA
Source organism: Pseudonaja textilis (assembly GCF_049901715.1). Lineage (NCBI taxonomy): Eukaryota > Metazoa > Chordata > Lepidosauria > Squamata > Elapidae > Pseudonaja > Pseudonaja textilis. The sequence goes on along the minus strand of NC_141994.1, from coordinate 26,288,195 downwards.
ACAAGCATCTCCATTCAGAGTAAAAATAAAAATGTAATCAGATTGGAGAAATAACCAAGGGCTTGGAAAAAAATGTTTGCAATTTTGAGCAGTGAAGGCCAGTTCAAATTTGACAGAGTTGTACAGCTAGTCCTCCAGTTACAACCATGACCCAAATTTCTGCCATTAAGTGAGACATTTGTTAAGTAAATTTTGTCCCATTGCATCACTTTTCTTGCCTCACTTTTGAAAGGAATTGTCATGCCTCTTTTGGAGTCTGACTCTGAGGGAGAGATGGAACAGTTGACAGGGAGTGGGAATGTGGCTCTGGTGGTTGTGGAGGAAACTGGGGAAGGGCACAGGCCGAATGGGCATTCAGAGGAAGACCCAGGCCCATCCCCTCTTCATCCTAGGGCACTCAGGGAGGAGCGGATAAGGGAGAAACATGAGTGGTGTGGTCTATGGGGGAGGAAGGGGCCCTGATCCCCTTCATGAGCTGCAGCTGGGAGGACTTTTAAAAGGACAAACTCCGCATGGCAAAGCTGCTGGAAGCAAAGCGTGCATTCTTGCTGGAGCTTATCTGTGTTTTGGCTTCCTCCCAACTATGGTTGCTGCGTTATCTGGTAGAAGTCTGCAATTAATCATCCTTGTCTGCCATAGTAATTCCTTCAGTGTGGTTTGTGTTGGGTTTTTTATTTCAAATTAACTTTACTTTGGGCGCGGACTGCATTTACTCCCTCCACAAACTGTTTTCTTTAAGAGTTGGATATCCTGCTGAGCATAATTGGATAGTGGGGCCAAGTTGGAAGCATTAAAGGGACTTTCTTCTATTTTTGTGACTTGGTTATTTTTGTGTCATGCCCCGGGTCATCGCAGGAATTCCCTGCGATTGTTAACGCTAGTAACATGGTTGTTAAGTGAATCTGGCTTCCCTATTAACTTTGCTTATAAGAAGGTCGCAAAAGGGGATCACACATGACCCCTGGGAATTCAGACCGTCATAAATATGAACTAGTTTGCCAAGCATCTGAATTTTCACCACATGATCATGGGAATGCTGCGAGTGGTGTGGTGGCGTAGAGGCAGAACTCACACCTCACAATCAGAAGGCTGTGAGTTCTATCCTAGCTGGAGGCCGATATTTTTCTCTCTGGGCACACTGACAATTATCTGCTGAACAAAACTCCATATTGGCAACAGGAAGGGCATCTGGCCAGTTAACACTCAGCTCCATTCAGTTGCCCAGACTCCACCCTGCAAGGGATTATGAGGTCATTAAAAGAGGATGATCATGGGAATCCTGCAAAGTTCCTAACTGTGAAAAGTGATCATAAGTCCCCTTGTAACTTTCAACTAAATGAATCATTGTAAGTCAAAGACTACTTGTAATTGTCTTTTACTACCTCTATTATTATTATTATTATTATTATTATTATTATTATTATTATTATTATTATTATTATCATCATCATCATCATCATCATCATTAGAATTGCCAGGAATTGTTTGAGCCAAGAGAGTCTAGAACAATAGAATTGGAAAGGATATTGAGGATATGGGCATCATGTAAGTTTAATAAATAAACAAAATAAATAAATCTTAGAGGACACAGGTAATCCTTGACTTACAACCATTCCACAGGTGGTATTCAGCAGGTTCTGACCAGTTCTGGAGAACTGGTAGTGGAAATTTAGAGTAGTTCAGAGAATCAGAAAATCCCACCTCTGGCTGGCCCCGCCAACCCCATCTATTCTCTGCCTCTCATTGAGTCCCAGCTGGTCGGCTGGATCTCCTTTGGTTGCCCTGCACAGGAGAACGGAGCTGGAAAGCAGGCTAGTGGGTGAGTAGGGAATGGGATTTTGCAGTATCCTTCCCCTGCCACACCCACCAAAGTATGCTCACAAAACCGGTAGTAAAAAAATTTGAATCCCACCACTGCCCCGGGGACAGTTACTATGGTACTGGCATACATCAAAAAGTATGAAGAATTTAATTTGGCTATGCTCTGCTTTTAGCTTTACTCTTCATTTGTGTGTATCTTTTTTAAAACTGGTAGATATATAGCATCTAAATAATAATATAATTTCAAGAATGCAGTGGTTCAAGAGTGCAGTGGTTTCTTAAATATCCAGCCAATCTAATTTTTTAAAGAAAAAAATAATCTGCTTTAGCATTCTCAATGCTGGATTTCTACAAATGTAATTATTTCTGGAAGAATGATGTCATTTTAGGAAAAAAAAAGGATGGAACATATGTTCTTCCTTCCACTGAGTCATGGATTTTTCCATTTACTCAGCAAAATATCTCTGGCCTTCTAGTGATGAATTGTAAAACTTGTCTTTCATTTTTTCATGGTTCAGCAAGGCCATTCTCAGTGACGGATGTTAGGCGTGAACAACTAACTTGACACATGCAAAGTTTGAATTAACTACTTTATTACATTCAGCCTATAATACAGGAATCTTCCCAGTTTGGCAGCCTATGCCTGGGAATGATTAGATAAGGCTCCAAGGAATGTAGGAACATCAGCCCTAACCTAACCCTTTTGTTGTGGTGCACCAACTCCAAGCTAGCTTCACGCTTGTTCCCTCCTACCTGCCAGACAGAGCACTTCCCAACACAAGTTGTAACTAACAAAAGAATATCAATTAATTACTAAGATCAAGAAAAGAAGAGGGGAAAAAGTTTGAAAGTAAACCACATGCTTAATCTGTTTTGTGATTTCTGGTGATGTAAGTCCATCTAGAAGAGTCATAACAGTAAATACACTTCAATGTTCTTTTTTAAAATTATTGCTTGTTTAAACCTTAGCTATTTATGTATTAATTAAAAGCAATTTTTTCCCTCATCCTGCTGCCTGCTAAAGAAGTTGGAATTACCATATTGAGAATTTTAGAAATGCTGGTTCCAATAGGTGAGGAAGGAGCAGAAAACTGACAAAAAGCCTAATGTATTTAAAAGTGATTTTCTTCTCCATGCTTCATAGACTCTGAAACAATGCCATTAATTATCTTGGTTAATTCCTGCCCTCAATAGGGTTTGGTTAATTTGTTATCTCAATTTAGTCATTTGTGGATCATAAACCATACTGAGTCAGCTGAGATGGCATTGCTGATCACTAGTTTGCTGTCCCTTTTTAAGGACACCCTCATTAATAGACAAGTTCTTTATTCCAGTAATGGATTAATTAAGTGTTTTGTAATTGAATGAATTACATCCATTTACAGTACATGGTGCTTGGGAAAGATATGGTCTTCCCAGATTTGATCTGTGTAAAGATGCCTATGTGGGTTACTAGCAATGGAAAAAATTGGAATAGCATTTGGTAGTCTTTGTATAGTTGTCCACAAAACATTTAATTGTGAAGGCTGGCAACTTATTCAGAAGCAGGGGATGAGCTTATAAGAATTCTGGAAACTCAACTTTTTTCCATGTATAAGCAACGTATCCCAGAGTACATCTTTCTCTTTTTCCTTTTCCCTCTTCTCCACCGAAACCTTGCGCTTCAGTTGGTTTTTCAAAACCCACTTGATGTGTTTATGTTGGGTGTTCAAGAAGCCGTAGCTCTCCCATTATTTGCAGTTATCGTTATTGCCGGAATAAAGGCGCCTCTAAAACACAGCTATAGCACCAATTATTGTAATTGCCTCTCTTAAAACAGATTTGCAGATGCTAAGGTTTCTGTTTTATTTTTTTTAATCAACTTGCATTGACTAGAGGTCCCCGTAACTGAAGAATTGTTAGGGCTCAAAAATTACCAGCAATTTAGAAGAATTGCTAGAGTTGTAGCATGAACAAAACGGCAGGAGGCAACCTATGTTTGTTATGAGCTGTGCTCCAGAATATGACACAGGGTGGCAATTTGGCAAGTAATTTGGGTTGTTGTAATAGGGGACAACTGATTCAAATGCTTATAAGCAGGAGCATGAATAGGTCCTGTATGGATGGAGGAAAAATAACTCTTTTGATTGTTCCAAAGAAGTCACAGGTTTTGAGAAAGTTTTTTCAGTTTATCTCCAGATATTTGGCAGAAAACCCTTCCTTCTCTTCATCCAGGAATGTCTATGATGATTCTCAGTCATTCAGGTCATGGATGTCCCCAAGGTGCTATTTTTCAGGAGGCAACTGGATTTTCCTGGTTTTTCCTTGAAAACGTTTCGCTTCTCACCCAAGAAGCTTCTTCAGCTCTGACTTGAACTGAAGAAGCTTCTTGGATGAGAAGTGCAACGTCTTCAAGGAAAAACAAAGTCCAGTTTCCTTTTGGAAAAAGCACCTTTGGGACTTCCTAGTGATAGTTCACCCAGATAGTTCACTCAGCTTCACTTAATATACTCCACTTTACTTAGCCCTTAGTTGCCTGAGTTTGCTGCAGAGGGTCACAAAATTGCAAAGGGATGGTTTTACATCAGCTTTGTTCAACCTCCTACTGTCCAGAATTTCAGCTTCTGCTAGGACTAGGAGTGAAATGATGGCAGTGTTCCAATATCTCAGGGTTTGCCACAAAGAAGAGAGAGCCAAGCTATTCTCCAAAGCACCTGAAGGCAGGACAAGAAGCAACGGATGGAAACTAATTGAGGAGAGAAGCAACTTAGAACTAAGGAGAAATTTCCTGACAGTGAGAACAATTAATCAGTGGAACAACTTGCCTCCAGAAGTTGTGGATGCTCCAACACTGGAAGTGTTTAAGAAGGGATTGGATAACCATTTGTATGAAGTGGTGTAGGGTTTCCTGCCTAAGCAGGGGGTTGGACTAGAACACCTCTAAGGTCCCTTCCAACTCTGTTAATCTATTTGTCTAGGAGAACGATGCCGGGAAGCAACACAAAATGTGTTCAAGATGTTCCACTTTCTGATGTTAATGAACTCTCAATATTCTTGGCAGTCATCTTCTGAGACCTTTTGATTGAACTATCACTAGGAAGTCTGAAAGGTGCTTTTTCAAGAGACAATTGGGTTTTCTTGGGGTATTTTTTGAAGATATTTCATTTCTCATCCAAGAAGCTTCTTCAGCTTTGACTGATTAATTTATCAGGCAGAGTGGCAGATGTATAATAACTCTCAACTAAAATTTCAAAATACATTTTCAGATTAAAATGGAGTTGAAGATTACACATTTTAGTATCAGTGGACTAATTTAATAGATTTATTTGGTTGATATAGTTAAGCCTCCAGCCTCAGTTAGAATACCTCAATCAATATACAACATTGTATTCTGAATGATTAATTTATAGGACTTTAATATAAATCCAAATAAAACACACTGTTAATTGCTCAAAGATGGATTGGGCAGATAGCATATTATTTCCAGTCTTTTCTGAAAAGGAATTGGGATTGTGCCTACCTAATAAGACTTGTGCAATTAATTAATGAATAGTTGGACGCCTTTTTATCTGTTCATCCTAATTTAATCAATTGATTAATCTGTTGAGCTGCTGCGGTCTACAGAATACCCAAGTTTAGCCAATTCAAGTTGATTGAAGGGATTTTTACTAGACAAGTATCATATTACTTTTTTCAAGTTGACTGCTGTGGCATGAATCTTCAACATTAATTTTGAGATCAGGAAGAAATAAAAGCATTTGTGGCTGAATTAATACTTTGTCAAAACTGAAGTAATAAAAGAGGACTATAATATCCTTATGTTGGTCTCAATCAATAAACATACTGTGCCATTAAAGAGACATTATTGATGTTGCAGTAGTGATGTTCAGACCACAATTAGCTTTATTTATCCCCAAAACTAATGGCCTGAAACAAACATTTCCATTTGTATGTCAATCCTTTCAACTTTTCAGATCAGTTCCACAAGACAAGATCTGGGGAGAAAGTTTCCCTAGAACATCACTATTGACTAAAACTCTAAAGACATTGGAAGTATCAAAAGTGAATAATAGAGTTGGAAGGGAGCTTGGACCTATTCCATAAAATAGGTTATTTTCATGGGTGGGATTCTACTGGTTCGGCCTGGTTCGAACGAACTGGTAGTCCCAAAGATCAGTTGGGAGTGAACTGGTTTGTTCCGAAGATCAAGTTATTTCCTTTTTTCCACCCACTGATCAGCTGTTTTCCGAAAATCAGCTGTGCCACATGTTTTACATTAGCTAGAAAGCAGGAAATCTTCAGATTCCTTGCTTTCTAGCTTATCTAAATCACGAGGGATAGCTGATTCCCCCCCGCCCCCGCTGTTGTACTGCTTCACCAAGGAGGCTTCCCTGAGGCTCAGGAGGCAAAAAATGGGGTGTGTGGGGTACAGCATTGCCTCCCGCACCCCGTTTTTGCTCCCAGGAGGCTTCCCTGAGGCCCAGTAGGCAAAAAAACCCCCACGCCCACACAGTCACATGACCACCTGGCCACGCCCACCAAACCGGTAGTTAAAAAATTTGCATCTCACCCATATATTGTCAGGCACAAAAGACCATGAGAACTTCCAATTATACGTGTTTCATGTAAACTTTGCCCATATGGTTGGTTAACCAGTTTGGGGTCAGGGCAAAGGGTGTGAAGCAGCCTTCGTGTTCTAATACGACTTTGTTCCCCCAAAAGCAAACTCTGAAAAACCACAAGCATCCAAAGCCCAGTGTCATTTCCTTGGCTTTTCAATTTGATAGGTATGATGAACATGGCATTGTTAGGATGTTACTCCTTCCTCGCCTTATTTAAGGACCCGGCCCAGGTGGTCCCTCAGGAAAGAACTTTTACTGTGTGAAATTCCGATTAAACCAATTTATAATTATTAATTTTTGTGCATGAGTGGCGCAGTGGCCTAGAGATGGAACTCTCACCTCACAATCAGGAGGCTGTGAGGTCGATCCAAGGTAGAGGCAGTTATTTCTCTCTCTGGGCACGATGAGACTGTATCTGCTGAACAAAACTCCGCACTGGTGACAGGAAGGGCATCCAGCCATTAAAACACTCTGCTAGTTCCATTCACTTGCCCAGACTCCACCCCGCAAGGGACTATGGGGTCATTAAAAAAATATTTTAATTTTGATTTTGATTTTAGAGTGTGCAGAAATGGATAGGCTTTCAATGGAAATGAAGGAGAGAGAAGAGACAGAGTATTACGAAATTTGGAACTTATGGTATAATTGGCTGCAAGGTAGACACAAAATAGAGATGAAATGAAAGGTTATGGTGTGATGAAATAATTTGGTATGCATAGGCGTAACTATGTATCCTTATGTGGAAATATGTAAATAACTACATAAATATATGAAAATATAACATAAATCAAATGTAACATAATTGTAATAATATTTAGTAATATTCTATATACTTAAGAATATGTCAAAGTCAGTGAACACTACTACAAACATGCTGCAATGAATGGAAATATGTTTTTAATTGTTTTTTAATTGTAGAATTTGTTTAATAATTTTTTTATTAAAAAAGATGATGATGATACCTGTGCATGAGTAATTACTCTATCTTTTCAACTAGTGATTATTATTATTTTGCCCTAGATAAGGGTCAGTGGAATTCAAGAGGGCTTGAATTTAGTCCCTTTGTGGCTATGTAGAGACTCTAAGCTGATTCCTCTTTTGACTCTACTCCCAGGTTCTGCTACTCCTTCTCCCACGCATATTCAGCTTCAGAAATCACGCTACTGGTGACTACTTTAAAAATGTAATTTTTCCCCTTCCGTAGCTGAGTGTATATCCCATAGGTACAATAAAAAGGCTTCCAGCTAAGGCTCCTGTCTTCTTTAAATTTAGAAACTGTTTTCTGATCTCACCAGCGTTCCCGTTGCTTCTGTCAATTCCAGATGGTTCTGTTTGCACTGTTCTTGCCAGCTGTATTTAAACCCATACATAAGCAATTGCTGTTTACGTAGCAACTATACTATTCAGTATCCACGAAGTTGTGTCATCTGCGGGGAAATGATCACACACAATATAATATTCAGCAATCAGCCTTCCTCCCCAAACCTTTAGCTTCTGTTGGAAAATAGAAGATGCTTGCAAAGTCTGTTAAGGTAACATTGCCATCTTAAGGCCTTTTGATGAATGTGAGCTCACTATCAATTGTCCCTTTTCAAATGTTATTTTAGTATCGTGCCAGCTGATTATTGTCCATGTCTAACAAACTTATTTACATATTGCCAAAACTCTCTGTGCCTCTAGCTGGGGGGAAACGGTAGAGTATAGAGCAAAATGTTTTGTATTAAGGTATTTTTCAATGGGCTAATTTGCAGAATCTGGAACCCATAACTCCTGTGGAATTGGAAGACAAATCTTCCTAGGGAATGGGGATCCAATAGAAATTGAGTCTCTATGGTTTTTCCCAGGGATGCCATCCTAACATTACAGTTAGAACAAACTAGAGGCAGAGGCAAAGGATCTTAGTTGTTGTTTTTTTTCTATTCTTCCTTTATTATTTTTACAAATAACTTAAGGTGGGCAAACATATCTTTCCTCCTCCTATTTTCTCCACAACAACCCTGTGAGATGAGTTGGGCTGACAGAGAGAGAGAGAAAGAAAGAGAGAAAAGGAGAGGGAGGGAGGGAGAGACAGAAAAAGGGAGAGAGAGAGAGGGAGGGAGGGAGAGAGAAGGAGAGAGAGAGAGACAAAGAGACACACACACACACAGAGAAACAGGGAGAGGAAGGGAGAAACAGAGAGAGGGGGGAGGGAGGGAGAGACAGGGAGGGAGAGGGAGAGGGAGAGAGAGAGAGAAAGACAGAGACACAGAGACACAGAGAGAAAGACAGAGAGAGAGAGAGAGAAAGAGGGAGGGAGGGATAGAAAGGGAGAGAGAGAGAGAGAGAGAGAGAGAGAGCGCACTAAGGTCACCCTGCTGATTTTCTCAAAAGTGCTTTTTCAGGAGGCAACTGGACTTTCCGTTTTTTTCTTTGAAGACATTTAGCTTCTTATCCAAGAAGCTTCTTCAGCTCTGACTAGATGATGGGGAAGGGAAGGATTGATACTCCTTACAGACTCATTTGCATCCTTTTAGAGAGTCATTGAGGCCACTTGGAGGTTTGTCTGTGTCCCCGGGGTCACCTGAGTAGTGCAAATGGGTGTGGAGCCTTCTTGGAACTGCTGAAAGGACTGTGTTGTTGACTGGAGATAGGTGATGTTGTATCCCTCCCTCTCTATTGAGGGAGGGCTGTTCAGTTTGGACATAGATGGCCTCTTTGACCCCTCTGTCAAACTAGAGGCCCTCTCTGTCCAAAATGTGGACTTTTCTGTCTTCAGAAGAGCGGCCTTTGTCTTTTAAAAGCAGATAGAGGCCACTTGGAGGTTTATCTGCTGAATCTGCTGAATCTAGTCTTGATGGGTTTCTTCTCTTATGTTATGCCATGCATTTGTGAAGTGGTTGTTTTATTTATTTTTTATTTTTATCTATCTATCTATCTATCTATCTATCTATCTATCTATCTATCTATCTATCTATCTATCTATCTATTTATTTGTCAAGCAAGTCTTAGATAACAGGTATAAGTATAAGCATGGTTATGAATATATGAAATGGATATGAATAAGAAAAAAAAAGAAATAATAGGACAGGAACAGGAGGCACGTTGGTGCGCTTATGCAGGCCCCCTACAGACCTCTTAGGAAAGGGGTGAGGTCAATAGTAGACAGTCTAAAGTTAAAGTTGTTGGGGTTTGGGGAAGAAACCACAGAGTCAGATATCCAGACATTGACCACTCTGTTGCTGAAGTCATATTTCCTGCAATCAAGTTTGGAGCAGTTAACAGTGAGTTTATATCTGTTGTGTGCTCTTGTATTGTTATGGTTGAAGCTGAAGTATTCATTGACAGGTAGGACATTGCAGTAGATCATTTTATGTACTATACTTAGATCGGACCGAATATACCCCCACTGTAAATATCTGAATTCAATCAGATTCCCTGGAGTTTTAAGTCAATCTGCATCACCTAATACAGGTAGTCTTCGACTTACGACCACAACTGAGGCCAAAATTTATATTGCTAAGGGAGACATTCATGAAGTACGCACCTCCCATCAGCCAGCTGGTTTTTGGGTCTCTGCTACACATGCACAGGGGTGAGGGTGCATGTGTGTGGGGCTCTCACATTGCATTTTGGGGTTTCATGCATGTATGCGCACATCCCATGCTGGTGTATCCCGTTTTGGCCCTGGAAAGCCTCCTGCACCAACTTGGAAGCCAAAAATAGACAGGGGGGGGGGACAGGGTATATGCACAGGGGGCGCTCGCATTGCATTTTGGGGTTTCACACACGTGCATTTTGGGCACTCGACACCAAAAAGTTTAGCCCTTACTGCTCTAGAGCCAATGGTTCTAAAACCCACATTCCGGAGAGAAAGTCAATAGTAATAGAAAAAGTTTGCAAAGATTGAACTTGTCAACTCCACCACATACAGCCACGGGGTAATATTTGACGTGGGCTAGATTTCATTGGCAGATAATTTGGGAAGCCAGACTTTGTTGACCATGACTGAAGCAGACAAGGAGTCAATTTACAGCCAGCTCGGTAGGAAAAAGAGCTTCTATTGGCAAGACTTATTGAAGCAGGCAAGTTGCCTCCGGGGCCGGCCAACACGTTAAACCGCGCCACTGGAATTATGTCACTGTTGCAAGGAAATCTATCTGGACATTAAATTTCCTCCAAAAGAGCGTACGGGGCTATGTCGGTGAACCTTCCAACATGCTTCCCCCCACCCTGCGAAAGCGGTTCCTCAATCACCCAGAAAAGCAATCGGCAAACGAATCCCTCCTATAGGGAAGAGTGAAACTTACTATTTGTCATTTGCACAGCATGGCAAATGTATTTCAAGAGTTTGGCAGCATCTTCAAGGCATTTCCTACGCTCGGCTGTGATGCATGCATGATATTTTTGTCAAGGTGATGATGCATTAGCTAGCTGAGATGAGATGTCACAAAGCATAGAAATCATTGTACACAGAGGGTTGTTTCTTCTCCCCCGCCCCAATTCATGAGCAACAGTGTTGTGGCCTATCGGCCAATAGCCCCTCCAGCAGCCGATTAGAGGAGGAGGAAGAGGTGTGGGAGTCAGGGCCAGAATCAGGGCAACCTGGGAGCTCCAAGGGGGAAGAGGGAATGGAGCTGGCAGAGAACGAGAGAGCGAGAGAGGGAGAGGGGGTGGGAGGAGGGGAGGGAAGGAGGTGCTCTGTCATCCCTCAGATGGAGAGTCAACAGCCCTCAAATCTGGAGGTGGCTGATGAGGAAGAGGAGGAACAGATGGGTCCAGTGCCTGACCACATAAATGAGCAGAAGGCAGAGGAGAGGAGAGCAGTGGAAATCTATGGGCCGGTCCTTGGGACAGAAGTGCCACTGCTGCTAGCGAAGCCCCACCGTAGTTCTGGGGGAAAAAGGCAGGGGGCGGAGATGGATAGATGTGGCAGACAACTATTCATTTTCCAGATGAATGGATTTGTTAGCCTGTGAGAGGAACTTTTTGCCTGGGCTGCTGGCATTCCTAATTAAAGAAATCTTTTGAGACTCGTGGCGTGAAACATTCCATGTTGAGGGCTCTTTTAATGCAGAATAACAAGAGTTAGAAGGGGCTGGGATATCTTTTAGTCCAAACAAAACGGCAAAAATGATCACACAGAGACAGTGTACCTGGATCCCTCTGAAAAATTTAGTGCTATGTCAGAAGGTTTTTTTTTTTTAAATGCTCATGTCTCCCAAATATTACCTTTCATCTCCCCAAATTCCAACTACGCTTAAGCAGCTTAATTATGTTTAAGGTGTCTATTTTGTTGGTTCAGATGGAAAGGTAATATTTGGAGACAAAAGGAAGGTATCTATCAGAAATGAATTTAAGCTAGCAGTTTTTGACATCGAAAATAAATCATTTTCCAGTAGTGAAATTTATCCTCAGCTTTCTACATTTCCCCGGGCCCCAAATGACTTGGGTAAGATTAAAAAAACATATTTTAAATCTGCAGAGTCATTAAAATTAATTCAAGTAAAAGCAAAGAAGAAGAAGAAGAAGAAGAAGAAGAAGAAGAAGAAGAAGAAGAAGAAGAAGAAGAAGAAGAAGAAGAAGAAGAAGAAGAAGAAGAAGAAGAAGAAGAAGAAGAAGAAGAAGAAGAAGAAGAAGAAGAAGAAGAAGAAGAAGAAGAAGAAGAAGAAGAAGAAGAAGAAGAAGAAGAAGAACTACTTTATTGTCATTGTACAAGTAAAGGAAACTGTGGATGCACCCCAGCAACTGTTCGCAATACAATAAAACCAGAGCACTTAAAGATGAAGATTGAAAAAAAAAAAAATAGAGTACCCGCGTCTCCATTTGTAATTAGAGAATACAATATCTACGAATATACACAAAATATACATCCAACATTGACTGTGAAGCTTTGCCGAGTGTAATACACAGGAGATGGATTGTACTGTAATATGTTATTATACATCTGAATGGGGTATTGAGATTTCACATCTTTTCACATCTTGATGAGGTAGTGACTTCATGTTTATTTGCGGTTCGGATGGCCCAAGGAAAGTAACTATTTGTTAGTCTAGTGGTGTGGGATTTTATTGACCTAAAGTGCCATCCAGACGGCAGCAGGTCAAAAAGATAATTGCCAGGGTGTGAGGGGTCTTCTGTGATGGCCTTGACTCTGCTTTGGCAGCGGGACCTGGCTAAGTCTTCCAGGGAGGGCAGAGGGCAACCAATGATCTTTTGAGCTGTGTTTATCACCCTCTGTACAATTTTCCTGTCCTCAGCTGAGGAGCCTGCATACCACACACCCAGACAGCATGTCAGAGTGCTCTCCACAGAGGCTTTATAGAAAGCCAGCAACAGCTTCTTATCCAGATTGTTTTTCCTGAGAACCCACAGGAAGTGCAGCCGCTGCTGAGCCTTGTTCACTATGGCCTTGGTGTTAGGGGACCAGGTGATATCAGCCGAAATATGGATGCCAAGGAATCTGATCATAGGGACAGTTTCCACTCGTTCTCCATTGATGATGAGTGGAGCATGGTCCTGTCCATGTTTCCTGAAGTCCTTAATCAGTTCTTTGGTTTTATGGACGGAACTGAATCTTAAAAATTTCCTTGCTACAGTTCATTGCAAAGCTTGTAATGGGGTATCGAATTCTGTTCCAACTTTTTACAGGGGGGTAACAAAAACAGTGTTGTGAATCTTTACATTATTCCTTTTCTATTCCAATAGGATTGCACAACAGATAATAATGTTCATTTAGTGACTGGTCAAAGTTACAACAGCACTGAAAAAATGTGACTGATGACTGTCATTTTGGAAAAATGAAAAGATTCTGATAGAGGAAGAAGTGATTATGAAAATATTGGAATCTGCAGAAATGAGTAGATTAACACTAGCAATCAAATAACAAGAAAAAGTGGAATACTATATGATATGGGATTCATTTTATAAATGGTTGGAAAATAGAGTTAGAAATTAAATGATAATATTATAATGATAAGATATATAAAGTTGAATAGGCTATAATATGAATGTAATTTTAGTAAGAAATGTATACAAAATATAACATTTGCACAAAATATATGTACCTATCAACACATTGTATAATTGGAAGATGGATTTATTTTGAAATAAAATTGAAAAAATTGAAAAAAAAAAGAAATTTGGAGTTTGTGGTTATAAGTTGAGGACTCCCTGTAATATAAGTTATAGGTATATCATGCTTCTCAGGATCAACTTCTCTTGGAAAATGTGCTTGTGTTTATGGAGATTCTCCGTCATCCAGATCATTGTTGTCCCAAATATGCACTTTCATGGTTTTTTTGTTTTGTTTTTTCTTTGAAGACGTTTCGCTTCTCATCCCAGAAGCTTCTTCCACTCTGACTGGATGGTGGGGAATGGAAGGATTGATATTCCTTGCAGACAGCTGGTCATTTGCATCCTTTTTGAGGGTCGTTGAGGCCACTTGGAGGTTTAATTGTGTCCTCAGGATCACCTGATGGTGCAAATGGGTGTGGAGCCTTCTTGGAACTGCTGAAAGGATATCCAAAGGTGCTTTTTCAAGACGCCACTGGACTTTCTTGTTTTTTTTTTCCTTGAAAACCTTTAGCTTCTCATCCAAGAAGCTTCTTCAGTTCTGAATGAATGATGGAGAATGGAAGGATTGATACTTGTTGCAGACAGCTGGTCATTTGGATCCTTTTAGAGGGTTGTTGAGGCCACTTGGAGGTTTATCTGTGTCCTCAGGGTCACCTGAGTGGTGCAAATGGGTGTGGAGCCTTCTTGGAACTGCTGAAAGGACTGTGTTGTAGACTGGAGACAGATGATGTCCTCTCCCTCCCCTTCTGTTGAGAGAGGGCTGTTCAATTGGGACATAGGTGGCCTCTTTGACCCCTTCTTTCAAACCAGCGGGCATCTCTTTCCAGAATGTGGACTTTGCTGTCTTCAAAAGAATGAATATTTTAAATGCAGATGGACTGTTGAATCTTGTCCTAATGGGTTTGTTCTCCTATGTTGTGCCATGAGTTTATGATGTGATTGTTCTGTTTCCCCACTCTACAGATCTGCACATGCCTCACCGCATTGTACTGCATGCACCATGTTGCTCATATTCTCGGGGTGGACAAGCTTGGTGTATTCTTGGGTTTAAAGTGTGCACATGTGTTGGGTTGGCTGAAGATCCTGCTGAGCTTTTCAGACATTCCTGCAACGTACGAAATGACAACATTGCTTTGTTTCTTGGTGAAGCTTTAAGGTCTTTGAGAGAAGAAGTGACGGGACTTCAGAAATGACACCCACAAAATTTAGGCAACATTCAACTCTGCTTTAAAAACCTACATTTCAGGAAAGCAGAGAAAACGTATCTTAACTTCTCCTATTTCATCTGAGCTTTGGGCCTTGAGAATATAATATGCCTGCGGATGGTTACATCAGTTAGAAAATAGCTGCCTGGAAAGGCATAAATCTGCTTTTATTTCAAGACCTTTAATGTTGTTAATGGATAAGCACTGTTTTGATGAGGTTGTTGAACATGTTTGGTGCTTCCCAGGAGTTCATTTATTGGATAATATTCTCATTAAATGTGTTGGATAACTTTTCCAAGCGGGTCTCTTTGAAAGCCAACTGGTGGCTGTCAGTAGAAATATGCATGAAGGTGAACATCCAGTTGAAGTACAATGAAAAGATTTCTTTTACTATTCTGTATCCTGTACAGATGCAGATAGATAAACTCCACAAAACATCCATAACAAAGTACTTTTATTGGTTCATCACATATCCTCATAACTCACATTTGCGACAAAGTTCTTTAATGACCAATCCTTTGCATATCTGTCTTGTAAGTAAAAAGATGGTTTATCTCCTATCCTTTTTCTTCCATCTTGGAATGATAGAAGTAGAACAACTACTATGAGTCCATGAGTTCAGCCAAGAGTGAGGAAAACTCCCCCAACCCATTGAGGGTCAATTTAGTGACCAATTAGGATTACAGATGTCGTCATGTGACATGGACTACATTTCCCAGGATACCTTGACTACATTTACCATGATGCATTCCCTTAAGGGAACAGCTCACAATTGCTACCTAACTATCCAATTCCCATATACTGGCTGGATAGCACACTCCCCACCTGGAATTGTGAGCTCTTCCAGTCCAGGGGTCTCCAATCTTGGCAACATTAAACCTTGGCAATGTTAAGCCTTCAACTCCCAGCTGGTTGGGGAATTCTGGGAGTTGAAGTCCTCCGGGCATAACCCTATTCTAATCCATATCTATGGAGATTCTCTATCATCCAGGTTGCTGGAAACTGGACTTTCTTTGTTTTTGCTTGAAGGTGTTTCACTTCTCATCCAAGAAGTTTCTTCAGTTCCAAGTAAATGGTGGGGATTTGAAGGATTTATATTCCTTAAAGTCATCTGGTCATTGGCACTCTTTCTGAGAGTCGTTGAAGCCACTTGAAAGTTTATCTGTGCCCTCAGGGTCACCTGTAGAGTGCAAATGGGTGCGGAATCTTTTTGGAGGTCTTCTGAGACTCATACCTTGATTAGCTATGGGTTCTTCCACACACCTACTCAAGCAGGAGACCCTATACAGTTCTGGAAAATCTCTTCTTAAAAACCTCCACTGATGGAGCATCCAAAACTTTTGGAGGCAACCCTTCCCCTGGTTAATTGTTGTCATTGTCAAGGAATTTTTGCCTTGATTCTAAGTTGTATCTCTCCTTAATGATCGATCTTCCATCTCTTTCTTGCTTCCGATATTTTGGAGAATAGGTTGGCCTCCTCCTCTTTGGGGCAGCCTCTCAAATATTGGAAGACTGTCATCCCTAATCCTTCTCTTTGTTAGACTGGACATACTGGGTTCCCTAATGGTTCATCATATGATTTAGCCTCCACTCTTTCTAGAGTCTCAACATCATTTTCTGTGGTGACCAGAACTGGATGCAGTATTCCAAGTGTGGTCTTACTTGTGCAGTCTTGCCTTAATGCTAACACCCCATTCCAGTTTATTCAAGGGCATTGAATCAAACTGATGAGAATCCTATAGAGCCCTAGTGGTCAGAATTCAGTACTGCAAGTTGACTCTGCAAACTGTCAGCAGTTCGATCCTGAGAGGCTCAAGGTTGACAGCCTTCCATCCTTCCGTGGTGGTAAAACGAGGACCCAAATTGTTGGGTGTGTATGCAGACTCTGTAAACCGCTAAGAGAGGCTGTAAAGCACCGTGAAGCAGTATATAAGTCTAAGTGCTATTGCTATTCCTCCCTCTGTCTCTCTTTTTTCCTTCCTTCCTTCCTTCCTTCCTTCCTTCCTTCCTTCCTTCCTTCCTTCCTTCCTTCCTTCCTTCCTTCCTTCCTTCCTTCCTTCCTTCCTTCCTTCCTTCCCTTTTATTCTCTATCTCATTCTTCTTCCTGCTGGTGCATTGGTTAGAATGCAGTATTGCAGGCTAAACTCTGCCTGCAGCCAGCAAGTTCATCCTGACCAGCTCAAGGTTGACTCAGCCTTCCTTCCTTCCAAGGTTGGTAAAATGAGGACCCAGATTTTTTGGGGGGGGCGAGAGGCTGACTCTGTAAACTGCTTAGAGAGGGGCTGTAAAGCAGTGTAAAGCCGTATATAAGTCTAAGTGCTATTGCTATTACTGTCTGTCTGTCTGTCTATGTGTTGACCTGTTCTACGTGTGTGAGATAAGAATTAGGATGCAAAACATTTAATATAAAACTATGATGAGAAAAGAATCTTTTTGGGGGTCTCTAATCTTTGGCTGCAAGGAATGAGATGCATTAAAGTAGACGTTGATGCAAGAAAGAAAAGAGATGCTTTATGCTATTTTTCCCTCTCCAAATTTCCATTTAATATCTTCGTTTTTATATACACTCTTCAGATGGCTTTGTTCAAAGATGTAATGTGTTCTTAGGAGGAGGGGAAAACATAAAACCACAACACATCCTCCTTGTGAAGGGGGGGGGGGAAGTACATCTGGAGCTGAAGTGCTAATTAGGAAAGCCAGGGGTGTTGTGTGTGTTCTTCGTTATCCTTTTGATATGTAATGACACTCAGCTTTCACACTTGGTTTCAACCGAAGATTCTGTGCATTACGTTGCTAAGTGCTTTTTGTACACGTTTTCCTGGCTCAACCCTGGATGGATAATGGGGGGAAAATCATTTGTTTCATGGCCTCTATAGTTCTGAAAGGAGATTCGGTTGAAAGAAGGATAGCAGAGGTTTTTTTTTTTTTTTTTTATTAGACAGCAAGTCCAATTAATGTAGAAGATAGAACGATAGAGTTGGAAGAGACCTTGGAGGTCTTCTAGCCCAGCCCCCTGCTTGAGCAGGAGACCCCAGACCATTTAGTAGAAGATAGAATAATAGAATAGAATTCAGAATAGAATAATGGGATGGGATGGAATATAATAATAATATCAATATGACATTGCATCACATCATATATTACCGTGATGGCGAACCTATGGCACACATGCCACAGGTGGCACGCAGAGCCATTTGTGAGGGCACATGAGCCTCAGCCAAACTTACCTACACTGCACAGGTGTGTGTCTCCCAGCTGATTTTCGGCCCATTTGAAGCTGTTTTCGCCCTCCCAGAGGCTCAAGGGAAGCCTCTGCAGCCTCAGGAGGCCAAAAAAAATGTGCCAAAACGGGCCCATTTTTTGGCCTCCCGAGGCTGCAGAGGCTTCCCTCAAGCCTCCAGGAGGACAAAAATGGCCTTCCCAGGCTCCAGAGGCCCCCAGAGGCTGAAAACAGGCAGTTCTGTTCAGTGGTGGTATTCAACTGGTTCTCCCTGGTTCTGGAGAGCCGGTAGTGGTGATGAGCAGTGGAGACCAAAACGGTTCTCTTCACTGCTCTGTGTTTGGCTCACTTGACTGCCCGGGCTCCCATACTCACTTTTATGGCCAGAATTCAAAGTGCAGCTGCTTTGTGCAGTGCATAATAGCGCCGTGCGGCAACTGCTGCAGTGACCAGCATTGTGCAGGCTTGCAGGAGACAAGTTGGAACGCCTCTGTGCCTGCACAAAGTGTGTGTTTGGCACACGTGTGCATGCAAAGTGTGCATGCGCGCAAAGCGCGGCCACCAAGCCACACCCATTGAACCAGTGGCAACTTTATTTGAATACCACCACTGCTTCTGGTATTTCCAGAAGGCCCATTTTTAGGCCTCCAAAGGCTGCAGAGGCTTCCCTCAAACCTCCAGGAGGGTGAAAAAGGCCTCAAACAGGCCGAAAATCAGCTGGGAGATGTGTGCATGTGCAGTGCAGGTAAGGGGGCGGTGCAGGGGTGTTGCACGTGCATGCACAGAAGGGGCAGGGGGCATTGCATTGTGGGTGCCGGCACGCACGCACACACTTGCTATCATGCGTGTGTGTGCTTTCAGCACACCACAACAAAAAGGTTCGCCATCACTGATATATCATATATCATACCATCACTGTTATTCCTAAGGGAGGGGCAGCACAGTGGCTCAGTAGGTTAAGACATTGGGCTCGTCGGCTGGAAAGGTTTGAGAACTAAGCGCCATGTGACAGGGGTGAGCTGCTGCCCTTGGCTGAGCTCCTGCCAATTTAGCAGTTTGAAAGACTCCTCTTTAAAAAAAAAAAAAATTCCTAGGGGAAGTTATTATACTGCTGGTGAGATTAAAAAAAAATGCACGAGAAGAAGAAAAAAAAGGAAAAGGAAATAAACACACACACGGCTTTAATTATGTTAGTATCTTAGAACGCAATTGAGATTCCCAATCTTTGAGGCAGTCCTCAGAAGAAAATTAAAAGGTAGGGTGTTTGATGTTCTCTGCGTTTGGTGATTTCCTTACAAGTGCATGGTTACCAGGCTATGTAATATCCATAATGGGAGCCTGAAGTTTTCTCGATGATTCTGGCAACTCAAATGTTTCCATGGAAATAATGAAGATCAGAGATATTAAGGACTCGGCAAGTTAACCCTGAGTTTTATTTTATTTGTCAATTGCTTACAAGATAATAGGTATAAGTATAAATATGAGTAAGAATACAGGAAATGGTTACGAATAAATGGGGACAATAGGACAGGGACGGTAGGCAGGATGGTGCACTTATGCACCCCCCCTTATAGACCTCTTAGGAATGGGGTGATTTCAATAGTGGATAGTTTAATAAGGTTAAAGGAGTAGGGGTTAGAGGATGTAACAACCGAGTCAGGGGGTACATTCCAGGCATTGATCACCCTGTTGCTGAAGTCATACTTTCTACATTGAGTTTGTATCTGTTGTATGCTCTTGTATTGTTGCAGTTGAAGCTGAAGTAGTCATTGACTAGAAGGACATTGTAGCAGATAATTTTGTGTAGTACGCTTAAATCCAACCGTAGGCGGCGATTGTCCAAGTCCAAAATTTCAAGCCTGGTGATGTAAGGTATTCTGTTGCAAGCAGAGGAGTGCAGTATTCTCCTCTAGTTACTCAGGTTCTCCAATCTTGAAAATTAAAACTATCCACCACATTGGGACATTGATTTGTGGTTAGGTCTACTACCCTGAGTAAACACTACCAGCTTTGCTAAACTGTCTATACTAAAGAAACTATACAAATACATTTTGACAATAATGTTTGAAATATTACTTACGTTTTTTCCCCCAGAGCTTTGGAAAATTTACAATCAGCGTTTTCGGATCAGTGGGAATGTCTTGCTTTTTGTGGTCTGTGTAGATCAGGGGTCTCAAACTGGGTTTCTTTGAGGCCAGATCAGCTTTGTAGTTCTCCTCCATGGGCTGACGGGGTGGTGGGAGGTGGGAAATGGGATGGACTCTTAGCACTCTGATGGCCAAAACGGGGTGCAGGGGACCATGTGTGGCACACCCATGCCCCGTGTTCAGCTTGGATGGCCTCCTGCAGTACTTTGCTGGCCAAAACTGACCATCCATCCATCCATCCATCCATCCATCCATCCTTCCATCCATCCATCCATCCATCCCTTCCACGAATTCAACAAAACAAATACTTTTTGCATAATTTGATTCATAAGGCAATGGCAGAGCAGGCTGAAGCCACGAATAGAATTTTGTGGTGGACAACATTTTGTTTTGTAGAACCCACTGATATATAACACCACAACTCTCCTGAAACTTTACATTAGCTGCAAAATTGTCTTAAGCTTCAGGATTGCAGTAGAAAATGATTACCTTCAAAACACTTCAATTCCATTTCCTTTAGAAGAGCACGGAAATGACCTTGGAGAAGGCATGGGGAGATTGTTGGCCAGGCAAGAAAGCATGAGGAAGTGACTTCACCTTAACCGTCTTTGGTGTAAGATGGAGAGAAAGGGAGAAGTGATCAGGCTTTGTGTTTAACACAAAGAGAGAGACTAAAATGTTGTATGCTTTTTTCTTTTCAAGATGTGAAGGTCCATACAGAGGTCAAGAATTTGAAAAAAATATATCTGTGTCAACTCATAAAATATCTCTCTGGTCTTTTAGAGTTTCCAGCAGAAAGGAAGGGGGTGGTGGTGAGAGTAGTGCATTCCTTAAAAGTTTTCATAGATAATTTCTAGGTGACTGAAGTTTCTGGTGGGTGAAATTCAAACTGGAGAGTATGATTGATGTCTCTGGGCTATGAAAGTGTCCCACTGGAGAATATGAATTATGATACACCCAGGGGGTAAGGGGGAAAACCTGGGTCAAGGGTGAAATGAATGATGTGTTTCAGAGCTGGCTCTGAATGATTTAAATGGGGGTAACTACCGGAGCCCTGACAATATGTATATAGCTGGATTTTTTTTAAAATTGTTGGAACACGTTACGAACCGTGAATTCAATACATTGGCAGTGGAAATTTACAGGTTGGCATGTTATCCTGTAATCCTCAGCGGTTATCCTGGGTTTATTCGAGTTCTTCCTATCTCTCCCCGCAACCATTCAATTTTGCCTTTTATCCTTTGATTTGTGGTTATTCAACAGAGTTCTTGGGAAACAGGCTTTGGTGTTCAAAATTGTTATGCAACAAAGGGGAAGGGTTGGCTTTGCATTGGGAGGGATATTTTTATTTTTTTATGTTTACGACTTTTGTGGTGTTCCCATGGTCACTTGATCAAAATTTGGATGCTTGGCAGCTGACTCATATTTATGATGGATGCAGGGGTTACATGATTTCCCCTTTGCGCCAAAGTCAATGTGGAAGCCAGATTCACTTAACAACCGGGTGACTAACTTACCAACTGTAGTGAATCGCTTAACAACTGAGGCAAGACAGGTCATAAAAGGGGACAAAAGACACTTTAGAAATGCCTCGCTTAGCAACAGAACTTTTGGGCTCAACCTCTATATCTTTTAGTGATTTTGAAAATAAAAACAAAAGGAAACTGACTTTGTGATACAAACAGAATTTTGAAAATTTTGACCTGCTGTTACATTGGAGAATTTAGAATGTAGGTGTTGTGGTCTGTTGGCCACCAGTCCCTCTAGCCACCAAATCAGAGAAGGAGTCAGGGTCAGCTTCATGGCAATCTGGGAACTCTGAGGGGGAAGAGGGAATGGAGCGGTCATAGAGAGAAAGAGAGAGAGAGAGGCGGAGCCTAGGCCTTCCATCAGCCCTCAGATGAAGAGTCAACAGCCCCCAGATGTGGAATGGCTGATGAGGAAGAGGAGGAACAGCTGGGCCCAGTGCCTGATGCATGGATGCGCAGGAGGCAGAGGAGAGGAGAGCAGTGGGAAATCTATGGGCTGGTCCTTGGGACAGAAGAGCCACTGCTGCTAGTGAAACCCCACTCTAGCTCTGGGGATAAAAGGCAGGGGGTGGAGATGAATAGATATGGCAGACAACTATTTGTCTCCCTGCCAGATGGACTTGTTAACTTGTGGTGAGAGAGAAACTTTTTGCCATGGTTGCCGACATTTCTAATAAAGGAATCTTTGAATTCATTTCAGAGGGTTTGTCATGTTTGAAGAGCTGGATCAGAACACTTAGCAACCCATGTTCTTAACTAAACACCATAATTCACTTAACCAACACGGCAAGAAAAGTTGTAAAATGGGGCCGAACTCACTTCACAAATGTCACATTTAGCAACATAAATTTGGGGCTCAATAAGTGAACGGTGACTTGCATTGGCCGGTGTGGACAAACTGCTTTTTTTTTTTTTAATTGAAGCTTTGACATATAAACATTTAAAACAAAAGAATGGTCATATTGAAGCCGTCAGTAAGAAAGTTAGACTTCAGGGTTTAATGCTGCGTTAAATATATGTTGCACAGGTGATTTTCTCGTGTTGATTGTTGTTGCCGCTGTGTCAGATTCTTGCCTGTCGGGTTCCTTTTACTCTGTGCTCAACTGTCATCCGTTGCCTCAATTAACTGGCCAGCACACCAGTCTTGAAATTAGAAAAGAAACTGTGTTTAGATGTCACTTGTCAAGCTTTCCATCTGATTGACAGCGTGAAGACAGGATGTTACTCCCGGCGAGGTGGCCATTATAATTTCAACAGCTTGAATAGCTGTTGGGGGAGATGCCTGCCATATGAGGTTTTTTAAAAGAAGGATGAAGAAGAGAATGACTTTTTTTTGGGGGGTTATAAAAGCCTTGATGACGTTCTTGTCTTCTGTGAGCTAGGAATTATCCATGTGTGATGACCTGGGGCATGACACAAAGGTAACACAGTCATATAATCAGTAGGAGTCCCTTTATTAGCTCCAACTTTGCCCCCAATGCCCTGGTTACCTTCTGGGCTGGAGAAAAACTCTCCCAGGAACAGCCTTTGGCTGCAGAGAATCAAGTCCAAAATGTGGTCAACAAAAACTGTAACTTAAAGTCCAATCAAGGCAAGAGGAGGTAATTAGTTTGGCAGGGTAAGAAAAAGAATTCCAGACATGAAGGCATGGCAATAACACGACATGATTGGGAAGATGCCAGGAACACAGATAAGCAACAATAACATAGGATAAAGTCATGTTTGTTCCCAGCAGCTGCCACAGTCAGCATTCAGTTCTTATAAACTTTCATTCCCAGGTGTGGCTAATGAAGGGAATCAGGGCCCTTTCCTCCCCTGTAAGCCATGCAACCCATGTTGCTCTCTTCTCCTTTCCTCCCTGCGTGCCCTAGGATGAAGAGGGGGTGGGCCTGGGTCTTCCTCTGAACTCCCTCCCTCTTGTTCTACCTCTTCCCCTGCACTGCCCAGCCAGGCTTTGCCCTTCCCCAGTTCCTCTACTTATAGCTGTTCATTTTCAGCACATGGTATGATTTTGTGGTCTGCAGTGGAAAAGTAGAATTGCTTTGCCATCAGCCAGAGGTATATAGTATTCAGCCGAATGACTCTGGTTCATGTTGTATTGTAATTTTTCCAACAATGGTTAGAAACTAACTAAGGAGAGAAGCAACCTAGAATTAAGGAGAAATTTCCTAACAGGGAGAGCAATCAATGAATGCAATGGCTTGTCTTCAGAAGTTGTTTACTGGAGGTTTTTAAGAAGAGTCTGGACAGTTACTTGTTTGACATTGTATAGGGTCTCCTGCTTGAGCAGAGGGTTGGACTAGAAGACCTCTGAGGTTCCTCCCAACTCTATTATTCTATGTTCTAAAAAGTCTATAGAGATTTTCAGTTATCCAGGTCATGGTTGTCCCAAAGATGCTTTTTCAAGAAGCAACTGGATTTTCTTGTTTTTCTTTGAAGACATTTCGCTTCTCATCCAAGAAGCTTCTTCAGCTCTGATGTTCTAAAAGCATTCCCTTTTATATCCATAATATTCACTTGTCTATTCAGTCTTGAGTTCCCCGAATGTTGTAAATGTGTGAGCTGAACACACCCTGTTGACAACCAGAGAATCCAAATTTGGTTAGAAACCCAGAAATGAACCAGCAATGAAAAAGACTGTGCTTTGTATATAACAAGATAGAATCTATGCTTGGGGATGTTTCTTCTGTTAGAAAGTGAGAATTTTCTCTCTTTTTTTTAAAGGCAGCAAAATGTGAGACTTCCTTAATTAGACACCTTTTGCTGGAGAAAAAAACAGCACAAGGACATCCAGTCTGTGGTCAAAGCCCTAAACTCCAGCTAACATTAATTCTCTTTCTTTTTAGGACTAATTGCTCTTCAGAAATCTCTTTTCAGGTTTCAGACAAATTACACTTTGATTATTGGAAGGAGAGGATACCAGTGATGGACAGAAGAGGAAAGAGGTAACCAAATGGGCTGGAAAAATAAAACTCCTGCATTCTAACAGTAGGGTTTAGCTATCAGGCATTTTGAATTATTGCGATGGTTTGTTGAAAAAAGAAGCTGATATTATAATGTTTGAATCTGGATTAAATCAGACGTTGCAATTTGATGCTCAGAGATGCACAATATGCATACAGATAATTTCTTTGGTGCCAGCAAGCTCTGTTCCCTTAGCACATTGTAATTATTATTTAATTTAAAAAAAAAAACAGCAGTAAGCTATCGTGTTGCAAAATCCAAGCACATTTAAAAGAAAAGTTTCTCTTGCATCCAATGGATGTCTCTAGGTGGGTTGCACTGATAGACTTGAAAAAGATGCTGCTAATCTCTAGCATCAATTTTTTTTTGGCAGATTATCAGTGCAATCCACATAGAGACATCGATCAATATGCCTTTGGATGTGATAGAAAGTTCCTTTTAAATGTGCTTGGATTTTAGGAAGCCTATATAAGCAGCTGATATGAGTTGAAGTCATATGGAGAGAAAGAGAAACACCTGAAATGATCTGTAAAAATTGATTTTCTTTCTGACACTGCTTTGACAATCTTATTTTGGTCCGGGAAAATGGGCAGCAGGGTGCTGAACTGGAAGACAATTGGGATCTTATCAGAAACACACAATTAAAGGCGTTGTTTTCTTCAGTTAACAGAATAACAGAATTGAAAGGGACCTTGGAAGTCTTATAGTCCAACCTCCTGTGAAGCAGGAGACCTGATACCATTTCAGACAAATGGTCATCCAATCTCTTCTTAGAAACTTCCAGTGGTGGAGCACCCACAACTTCTGGAGACAAGCTGGTTAATTGTCCTCAGTGTTAGGAAGTATAGTGGCCCACCGGCAGCTGGCAGAAGAGTCAGACAATGAGGAGGATGGGGAGGAACATGGGCCAGTCCTGGAGGCTGAGGAAGGCTCAGACGAGGGCTCTGTGTCAGAGGCAGAGTTGGGGCCAGGGCAGATTGGCAGTCATCAGCTGCCTTTGGAGTTGGACAGCAGTGAGGCGGGGGAGAAGCTGGAGCCAGTTCCTAGCCTGCGCATGTGTAGAGCTGCCAAAAGAAAAGAACAATTATGAACTAAGGGTCAGTGTGGGAGTAAGGCCACAGGTGGACTCTGAATGGGCCCTCCCATAAGAGGAGCAAAAGGGGAGGGGGCTTTTGCAGGAAACAATTCGTTTTTTCATTCCATCATTGTGAAGATCTGTCTATGCATCCTAAAGACTCTATGCTAAAACCTTCCTTGTCAGCACTGCATTTGGAATTACAAACTAAGAGTCGACGTGGGAGTAAAGCCACAGGTGGATGGTGAATGGCCCCTCCCATAGGGATTAAAAGAGGAGCAAAGGGGGGTTGGCTTTTGCAGGAAATAATTCATTTGTTGCAGCAGTGTAAAGATCTGTCTGTGCATCTCAGAGACTCTGTGCAGAGTCCTTCCTTGTCAGCACTGCGTTTGGAAATATTTACATGGCAGCTCTCCAGGCTAGATTTGGAGAGCACGGTCTGTGCTCCTAATTACACCCTTGAAAGACTGTTTACCAGGCCTTTGGCTGAAGGTGAATGCAAGAAATTCACCATTTTATAAAAGGAGTTTTGCTGGGGCAAAAAATCTGCTTAGTGCTTTTGGGGGAAGCCTAGGTCAGAATAGGAAACTTCTTCTTAATTCCAGGTTGCTTCTCTCCTTGGTTAGTTTCGATCCGTTGCTTCTTGTCTTGTCTTCTGGTGCTTTGGAAAATAAGTTGACCCCCTCAAATATTGGAAGACTGCTACCATGTCAACCCTGGTTCTTCTTTTCATAGAAAATAAAGTTTCTGCAAGTCCAATTCCATTGAAAAGCAATATGAGCCATAGCTATGTTTATTCAGTAAGATATCACTCGGAGCCGCTGTACAAATCCTTAATTATATTTGTTTGAAATATAATCAGATGGAGGGGAACTCGGAATGAAGTTAGTATGCTATGTGATGCAATCTCAAACTGCTATCCAAATACACTCTTTAGAAATTGAATTTGCACAAACTTAATGATGTTCAATCCTGATTAAATAGCCGCAGTTTATGCCTCTCTGATGGAAGGCTGAAAGGAGCCATTGTTCTGTTGAGTAATTAGTCTCTTTCATAGAGAAGAATTCTTTTGTGTTAAAAACAATTTATTCCTAGTCTACATAATTACACATCTGCAGATGTTGAGAAAGGACAGCTAATTGGGAAACCTGATTAGTTTTATTAGTGTGGGGGATATAGCATAAAAATCCGGGACCAGGTATTGTTTGTCTTTATCTAATAAATCACGCTGAGCTGCAAATAAAAAATTAAATTAAAAGGGCCCCTAATTTGCCAGCATGTTGGAATTTTTTTGCATTTGCACATTGGCATCAAAGATGAATGCCATCTTTGTTTGCTTGTTTATTTTTGCGAGCTGCACGTGAACAGCTTTGAAGTCTTAAAGCATCAGCCGAACTTCGCTTTGATATATTTACAAGGCAAAATAATTTGATTGATATCTCGCCTGACTCCGGAGGTGGTAATAATTTTCTTTCCTAGTTAATAATTTCAGCAGAATGGTTTGCCATGAAGAAAATGGCAGCAGGTGATTGAAAAAGGGGAAAGTTTGTTTTGGAGTTAGTAACTAAAAAAATTGGGGTCTACCTGCCCTTTGTGATCTTGCAGGGAAAGGATGTTATTTCCATTCAGAATACAGCTGGAAGGGATCTTGGAGGTCTTCTAGTCCAGCCCCTTGCTCAATCCAGAGCCCCTAAAATGTTTCAGACAAGTGACTGTCCAGTATCTTCTTAAAACCCTCCAGTCAGTGATGAACCACCTACAACTTCTGAAGGCAACCTGTTCTACTGGTTGATTGTCCTCACTGTTAGGAAGTTTCTCCTTGATTCCAGATTGCTTCTCTCCATGATTGGTTTCCATCCATTGCTTCTCTCTGTGCCTTCTGATGCTTTGGAAAGTAAAATGACCCTCTCCTCTTTGAGGCAACCCCTCAAATATTAGAACTCTGCTGTCATGTCATCCCTACTTCTTTATTTCTCTAGCTTTTATAAAAGATAAATCGCAACACAGCCAACAACCCAGGAGATTACAGCACAAGACCCAGGATGTCACACCAATAGAACTCAGAAAGTCATCACACAGCCCATTACCCAGGTCGTTACAACACAGGAGGCTGATAGATACAATGCCAATACCTCAGCCACACATGTTCTTACGAAAAAGCCAGCCAATCTGCAAACATCAACTCCAGCAACCAATCAAAAAATGACAACACAGCCAACCTCCCCACCAGTATATATAGGGAGACAGCAGCTCCCATCATGCTTTGCTCGCACAAGCACAAAGCCAAAATCACCAGCCTGAAGATGGCAAGTGGGACCTTGTTGAAACATTGCCAAGATGCTCTCAATCTTACACGGGAAAAGACCCGAACACACCAAGACCTGCATAGGTATTTGTATGTGGATCTTTGGTTATTTGGGTTTTCTCCCGCATAAAATTGGAAGTATCTTGGCAATGTTTCGACGAAATCTCATTCGTCTGCAGCTGCTTCCTCCTTTTAACTGCCAGTGGGGTGGGACTTGATTGGGTGGGGGCTTGGCTGTGTTCTGATTGGGTGGGGTGTGTTCTCATTGGTAGGGGTTTGGCTGTGTTCTGATTGGTTGGGGGTTAGCCGTGTTCTGATTGGTTGGGCGTGTTCTGTTCAGGTGGGGCTTGGTTGTGCTCAGGTTAGTCTTAGTTGCTGGGGATTTGAGCTGGTGAGTTGTGATCTTGCTGTTTGGCTTCTAGTTCGTGGTCCTGCTGCATCACTACCCACTTCAAACCCCTCTGAGCCATACATGAAGCAAACCGACACCCACTATGAAGATGCAGCAGGACCACGAACTAGAAGCCAAACAGCAAGATCACAACTCACCAGCTCAAATCCCCAGCAACTAAGACTAACCTGAGCACAACCAAGCCCCCACCTGAACAGAACATGCCTCCAACCAATCAGAACAGGCTAACCCCCAACTAATCAAAACACAGCCAAACCCCTACCAATGAGAACACACCCCACCCAATCAGAACACAGCCAAGCCCCCACCCAATCAAGTCCCACCCCACTGGCAGTTAAAGGAGGAAGCAGCTGCAATCTCACATTACTCTGAGAAGCACAGAGCCGGAGACAGAAGCCTGAAGATGATGAATGAGACTTCATCGAAACGTTGCCTAGATACTTGAATCTTACGGGGAGAAAACCGAACAACCAA
Source organism: Pseudonaja textilis (assembly GCF_049901715.1). Classification (NCBI taxonomy): domain Eukaryota; kingdom Metazoa; phylum Chordata; class Lepidosauria; order Squamata; family Elapidae; genus Pseudonaja; species Pseudonaja textilis. Next base: position 26,259,389 of record NC_141994.1, on the reverse strand, counting down.
AGATCCACATATATATATATATATATATATATATATATATATATATATATATATATATGGTATTCAGCTTTGTTCAGGTATTTTCCGGGTCATTATAGTTGTGCTTTTAAAGTTGTAGCAACGTTTCGGCAGAATCTCATCTGCCATCAGAATCTCACCTGCCATATATATATCTATATATATATATGTTTTCTTAAGTTTTCACGGGTATTTATATGTATGGTATTCAGCTTTGTTCGGGTATTTTCCCACGTCATTATAGTTGTGCTTTTAAAGTTGTACCGACGTTTCGGCAGAATCTCATCTGCCATCATCAGGCTTGTGTATTGAGTTCGTCTGTGTATCAGGCTTTCACAGCCGTTTCTGTTTTAAATTTGGCACTAGCCTCGTGCTGTGTTAGAATGTTTTTTTCTTCATCCTGATTGGTTGGGAGTCTTGGTCTGTGTTTATTGGTCTTGGAGTTTGCTGTGTTCTGCTTGATTAGTTTCTAATATCTTCTGTCCGCTTTGTAGCATTTTTTTGTCTTGATTGGCTGGCAACATTGTGTTTCATGTATTGGGGGCTTTTAACATGGCTTGGCTTTGGGTGAATGGCCGGCTATCGTTTATTAGGAAGCTACGTTTCATCTGGGTGGCTGGTTGGGGTATGTTTGGGCTGGAGGTATTGCGGGGGGGTGGGGGTCTGTTTGTGCCCAGGTGTTTGCTTGGCTTGTGGTGTGGAGATTTTTTGCTTGAGAGTGCAGGCTTCTAGATAATTGACAGTCTACTGGGGTTGTCTCTTCTATTCATGCTTTCAGGTCTTTTTTCAATCTCTATGGCTTCTCTAATAATTCTGTAGCTGGAGTTTTCTATCATGGTTTTCTATAGGGTTTTTGGTGCCATTGAAGTTGATGCTATGACCTGTGGCTTTCATGTGTTGGACTAGTGAGGAAGTGTGTTCCAGTTTTTTTACTGCATTTTTGTGTTCATCCAGGTGGGTACTTATTCTTCTATTGGTCTGTCCCATGTATGTGGCAGGGCATGATGTGCAGGGGATTCATATACGCCTTGGTTTTCCAGGTCAATTTTATCCTTGGGGTTTCTTAGGATGGCTGCCCCAAAGAAGAGGGAGTCAAACTATTTTCCAAAGCACCTGAAGGCAGGACAAGAAACAATGGGTGGAAACTAAACAAGGAGAGAAGCAACCTAGAACTAAGGAGAAATGTTCTAATAGTGAGTACAATTAATCTGTGGAACATCTTGCCTTCCGAAGTTGTTGGTGCTCCATCACTGGAGGTTTTCAAAAAAAGATTGGACAACTGTTTGTCTGAAATGGTAGAGGGTCTCCTGCTTGAGCAGGGGTTGGACTAGAAAACCTCTAAGGTCCTTTCCAACTCTGTTTAGCTGACACACAAGCAACCAATAGTGTGTCTGGATAAAATCTAGGAAAACAACAGGGTTGAAAACAGGTAACATCATTAAGAATTTTATCCTTGCCTCATTTGCTACTCATTGTCCAAATTGTGCTACTATTTATTTATTTACCTATGTATTTATTAAATTGGTTTGCCACCATCTCGATGTAATCCTTAGAATGACAAACCAGTTGAAATATTCTCCTTTCTTTTTTTCCAAATGATTGAATTATAGTAGCACAGATGGGTAACAGGTTTTTTATTTTTTATTAAAAAGAAAAAAGTAAGATGATTGAAGCTAAAAATGAATTTTATCTTAAAAGGAGTAATAGCTTCTCCAGACTGGATAACCTGTTCCTTGCAAGATGCTATTGCTGCCTGTCAGCCCAGATTTGCAAGGCTATTACTTACTCTCTTCTGCTCTTCCTTTAAAAGTGCTGCAGCTTGTACTATTCTCTCATCTCATGTCTGAATCTGAAGCATTTTGATGAACAGATTGTCATCGAAACGCCAGCTCTCAATTTCTGCCATGCCCGATAAGAAGAGGGAATGTGTATTCTACATTGCGCCATCGGGATGCTGATCAAAATTGACGATCTAGCCTTAAAACTTTGAGTTTTCAATTTTCTGTGTAGAATTAGACTAGTTGAGATTCAGACGGAGTTTTCCATTTATCAGTGAAGTTGAGGGTGGGAGTTTATTAGGGTAGTTGCTTGTCAACAATCAGCAGTTGCTGAGGTTCAAGGTTGAGAATCACAGGATTAAAAAAGTCCTTTGAGCCACTGGGAGGAGGGGTTGAGAAAGAAGGAAGAAAGAAAAAGAAGAAAGAAAGGCTAGAATCAAACTCTTTTTAACCTTAGGTCCTCCCAAGAATAGAATGGAATAGAATAGAGAACATAAAGTAGAGTAGAGTAGAAAAGAAAACAGAGTGGAGTGGAGTGGAGTGGAGTGGAGTGGAGTGGAGTGGAGTGGAGTAGAGTAGAGTAGAGTAGAGTAGGGTAGGGTAGGGTAGGGTAGGGTAGGGTAGGGTAGGGTAGAATAGAATAGAATAGAATAGAATAGAATAGAATAGAATAGAATAGAATGGAATAGAAATGGAATGGAAGGAAGGAAGGAAGGAAGGAAGACAAGAAAGGAAAAAAGGAAGGGAAGGCAGGATACATACATTTAAGGGTTTCCAGGAAACATAAAAAATAAAAAAATAAACGTATTGTGAAATGTTTTTCACTTTTACATTGCCAAATATAAAAAAATAAAGCAGATAAAACAAACAGACAACATATAAACAGGGTGAGCTGTGTTACTTTAGAGCTTCCAGCAAAGGCAACTTGATTAGTTAAGCAGAAATGTTCTTCGAAGAGCGGCTCTTAGTTCCAATTTGGCTCGCCACATGCTGTGCCGACGGAAAGCATTTTATGGCAATAATCTAATTTCACTGGGAAGCAGGTTTCCAAATTCAGCGAGGCGACTCCCAGGGCTGGTGTTGTACCATATGATGGTTGCTTCATGTATGTATAATGGGTTTCTAATGATATCATTGTATGTGGGTGTAAAAATAGAATCGCTTTACGGGACGTTTTAATGATCCAGGATTTAGGATTCTACTTCATTTTAATTGAGGCTTGCACTAAGACTTGTCAGTAGGAATTAATCAGGAATAAATAACAGGCCTTTGTTACTTACTTAATGCCACGAAGAGGAAAGTGGGCTCCAAGCATTTAAGTAAGAATGTCACAATAAACACAAAGGGAAATATTCTGACCTTTAACTGGCTGAACTGAACATTGAAATTGGTCAGAGAAATTTTGAAATGTTCATTCACCCAAACTCTAGGATTTCTAGGACCAACTGCCTTCCAATCATACTCTCCTTCCATTTCCTTTGAAATGATTGTGAAAATATCTACACACTCCTCACATAAATTGTTTCAACCTCTACCCTCAAAACATTATAGAGCACTTCACACCAGAACAACTAGACACAAGGAAAATTTCCCCCCCATGCCATCACTCTGCTAAACAACTAATTCACACAACACTGTCAAACTAATTACCAAGACTGTATTGCTATTCTTCTTCTCATCCTTCCTATTACCTATCTCCTTTCAACTTATGACTGTAACCTTGTTGCTTGTATCTTTACGATGCATATTGTTTTATTTAGTTTCCTACTAGTATGAATTTGTTTGCTTATTTAGTATCCGATGACTATCACTAAGTGTTGTATCATGATTCATGATGAATATATTTATGATGACTATGATCATGATTTATCACTTATATCTTTTATGTACACTGAGAGCTTATGTACCGAAGACAAATTCCTTGTTTGTCCAATCACACTCGGCCAATGAGGATTATTCTATTCTATTTCTATTTCTACTCTACTCTACTCAACTCTATATTCTTCATTCTCTATTCCATTCCATTCTATACTTTTTCTCTATTCTATTCTATTCTATTCTATTCTATTCTATTCTATTCTATTCTATTCTATTCTATTCTATCCTATCCTATCCTATCCTATCCTATTCTTTTTCTAACATCTTCAAGATGTCAATTACACAAGGACAAGTAACTCTTGATTTACAAGTACAATTGAGCCCTAGAATTTGTGTTGGTAAATGCGACAGCTGTTACCACCAGCTTCTGTGAGCCTCTGTGAGTTTTTTTTTTAATCCAATATATAAAATATATAAAAGAAAATAAAAGAAATAGGCTTTGGTGACCTATCCCTTCATCTGATGACATGAGACACTTTGCTCACAGAAGCCGGTGACTTTTAATTAAAAAAAAAGTTTGGGTTAGGTGCCAGCCAACTCCTTCTGATTTTTGACAGGTGGAATTTCTCTCTTCATATCATGTAAATCTAACCCAGGCTCCCTATGAGGTCTTTCGAAGACAACCCCTTTCGGTTTAGCACCTCTAATTTTCTGTGCTAATTCTTCTTTTTCTATTAGACCCATTTTATGTTTGATTATATCCATTTTTAACTTAATGTCCTTTTTCTGTGGCATTTTCTGTAGCTCTTTTTCAAGTCCTTTATACTCATCCTCTAATGCCTTAGAGGCTAATCTTTTCATGGCATTTCTTTTCCTTATATAGTCTATTATCAAGCCTCTAGCATATGCCTTCATTGTATCCCATCCATTCTGGATTGATGTATCTTCTTTTTTGTTTTCTCTAAAGAAAAAAGGCAGTTCTTTGTCCATCCACTGTGTGAAGTCTTTAAAATATTATTATTTAGCATCCATCTAAATCTTCTTCTTTGTCCTTTCCATTTAATTGTCATTGGATTGTGATCTGCCCAAGTACTTGTTTCAATATTTATTTCTTGAATATTAGTTAACAATTCTGTTGACATCCATATCATATCTATTCTGGACCATGATAAGTGTCTATTTGAGTAGAAGGTGTATTGTTTAGTTTTAGCATTTCTTTCTCTCCATGTATCTTTTAAGTTTATTTCATCTACCATATTAAAAAAAGATTTAGGGAGAGTCTTTCTGTTTTGCTTTATTGTTTTCTGTGCTGTATAGTCCAGTTTGTTGTCTACAATTCCATTAAAATCTCCCATCATAACTATATTAGCATAGTCCAGTTCAATTATTTTGATATGTAATTTTGATATGTAATTTTTTATAAAATTCTTCTTGTTTGTCAACCCCTTTCAAAGCATTTATAAGGAAGCCATTGTAGAAAGGACAAAACGACTCTTCTTTCATGACAGTGAGATGCCTTCAACCTCATTGTTCGCTGTCAGATGCTGGCCAAGGCGAGATAAAGACACGACCAAAAATATTGCGGAAGGTTTGAAGGCTGAATTAACCTTCTTGGGAGCTGGAGATCAGATAAAATTCCTCCTTGGTTTTTCTATCTGTGGGCAGATGACAGTGCATGAAAACCTTTTCATAGAATTCAGTGACATCTCTTGGGACACGGAGGCCAAGCTTTGAACGGCTAGCTAGTTTCCAGGCTGACAGCTGATGTGACTATTGTTCCCCTTTTTCACTTATTCAACTTGCATCTCTCTCTCTCTCTCTCTCTCTCTCTCAACTCAACAGAAAAGTTCAGATGGTTCACCAAGTAAATGCTATAACTTAGAAGCATCTTTCCCGTTTTGTTCTTTCTATTTCGTTGTTGATTTTTCTATTTATCAAGAGATAGGAAAAAAATCCCTTGATTCAGGGGTGGGCTTCAAATTTTATAGCCAGGGTCTCTCTGCCCTAATGACTGGCTGGGTGGGTGTGGGTGGGTGGTCATGTGATGGGGTGGGTGTGGCCAACTTGACGTTGCTTCTTTGCCCTAATTACCTAAAAAAAAAGATAAAATAAAAAAAGACAAAAAGTTATTTATTGTTTCGTGCATTTAATGCTTAAATAAAAGACTGGGTAAAACCAGGCTTAATAGCAGTGACTGTGAGAGGAATCTTGGAGTTTTTGGTGAGTTACATGATTCTTATTATTTGGGAATTAATCCCCTTGGAGGTTAGTGGCTACGTTATCTGGTTTTCTCAATGGCTCTCCCTCACAAGTGCTGAGTGGATTGTTTATCTAGCTTGCAACACTTTTACAAGGTGTGAAATGCTCTTGGATGAATGCCCAGAAGTTCAATTAAGCCTATTAAGAACTTTCCCTTGCTGCTTGTCTTTCTGAGGTTATTGGAGGCTCTCCGAGCCCCGCAGAGTCTTCGCCCCCAGTAGCCATCCCCTGCCTTGATTCAGAGGAAGCCCATCCCACTTTCTCTCCACTTATTTCTCTTTCTGAATTTGAAGACCAGAACTGATTTAACAGAATAACAGAGTTGGAAGGGATTTTGGAGTTCTTTTAGTCTAACTCCCTGCTCAAGTAGGAGACCCCATATCATTTGAAACAAATGGTTCTCTGGTCTTTTCTTAAAAAAACCTCCAGTGTTGAAGCCCCCACAACTTCTGGAGGCAGGTTGTTCCACAGATTAATTGTTCTAGCTGTCAGGAAGTTTCTCCTTAAAGGTGAAGGCAGCATTTCCAAAAGATAATTGTTTCCACAGTAAGAAGTGCTGGCTTGCTGAATTATAGATGGCTGAAGGAACATTGATTCTCCTTATTAAATATGTGCGTGCACCTTCAAAAAGCGACGGCACATAAAAATTATATTTGCATTTTCTAATGACTCCTTTGTGTGAAGGATTACTTATTGGAATATGCAAGAGGTATTTGTTTGTTTGTTTTTATTTGCTACAGTGCCTATGCTGCTAAATCTTCCCCAGGCTCTGAGCTACTTGCAATTCAGTGCGCACAGGAAAATAAAAACTATACATCAAATGGTACAATAAAATCCAAATCCAAATTCATAGTAGATGACAATATCACTGTTTTGTGTTGTTGTGCTGTGTTGAATGGTGGTCACCAAGAAGAAAAGCCTTATCAATAATGGTATATTATTGACTGAGAAAGATAGGAAGGAAAGAAGGAAGGAAGGAGGAAAGACAGGAAGGAAGGAGGAAAGGAAGACAGGAAAGAATTAAGGAAGACAAGAATGAAGGAAGAAAGGAAGACAGGAAGACAAGAAGGAAGGAAGGAAGATAGGAAGGAAGACAGGAAAGAAGATGAAGAAAGGAAGGAAGGCAAGGGAGGAGAAGAGAAATTCCAATGAAATCTGAAGAAGTAAAGAAGACCAACTCAAAGATCCTTTTCCAAAAGGCAAGTGGACTTTCTTGGTTTCTTCTGTTGAAAACATTTCGCTTCTCATCCAAGAAGCTTCCTCAGTTCCAACTCAGTTAGAAGTGAAGAAGCTTCTTGGATGATCAACGAAACATTTTCAAGGAACAAAACCAAGTAAGTCCAGTTGCTTTTTGGGGGAAAAAAATAGTACAACCACAATCTGAATGACTGAGACCAACCTTTTCAGACATGAGCCTTGTAAGTTGTTGCATCTGAATTATTGTAATGACCATAGAGGAACGTTGGGAAGCAACAGTTACACGATATGGGATATTTATTTAAACAAAGCTTCCCCCCCCCCCATCTATTAACAATAACGCATAATGCCCTAGGTGGCTGTGCATAACAAGGATTATAGAGAAGAACATGAAACTGTGATAGAAGGATCTCAGGTCAATGCTTTTTAGAGATGATGGAGAAAGTGGACACAAGTTAACCTTTAGTTCTGCTATCTGAGATCTTTCCAGACCAAAATCAAGGAGGAAAACAGCGAGATTTTATACATAGACCCAAACAGCTCACACAAAACTATTTGCACATCGGTGCATTTGGGAAGAGTGAATCCCATACATTTGCATTCAAATAGGCAACATTCCATACCAGACACACGATTTCTGATCCGAAACATCCAGCGGAGGATGAGAAAGTGTGAAACAGCCCAGAAATATTCTCTGCGTTTGGACCCATCCTACTCTTACGTACTCCAAAATGATTATTCATTGTTTATTCCATCTGATTTGTCTGCTATCGTGGAGACGTTTTATTTATACGTGGCTGGCTTTTTAATTCGCGTTTTTTTGTTTGTTCAGGCAGGGTGTGATCATAGGATGTTAATATTTGCATTTCATCAAAACATGAGGTTCTTTCTCTCTTTTCATCATGGAATTGTTCATTGGGCAGAGGACTTAAAGTAGCGTAGAGTTTATGAAGAACAGGATTCATCTTAATCAACTGGTGTAATATTATTTTTTTCACTCGTGTTTTCAGCCTATACTCCTGCACCTCCACAAATTGACAAAATATACTATTTATGGGAGCATTCTAACTCGAATTTAGGATGTCCTGAACAAACATGCAAAAACCACCAGATATAGTTAAAATTTCTGTTCCTAAGCGAGATTTCTGTTAAGTTAATTTTGTCTCATGTTGTTGTGGCCCTCCGGCAGCTGATGGATCTGGCAGCAGATTCAGACAGTGAGGAGGTTAGGGAGGAATCTGGCCTAGTCCCTGAGGAAGGCTCAGGCGAGGGCTCTGTCTCAGAGGCAGAGATGGGGCCAGGGCAGGCTGGCAGTCATCAGCTGCCTTTGGGCTCGGACAGCAGTGAGGCAGAGGAGCAGTTGGAGCCAGTTCCCAGCCTGCTCATGTGCAGAGTTGCCAAAAGAAAAGAACAATTATGAACTAAGGGTCAACATGGGAGTGAACTCACAGGTGGTCTAAGAATGGGCCCTCCCATAAGAGGAACAAAAGGGGAGGGAGCTTTTGCAGGAAACAATTCGTTTTTTCATTCCATCATTGTGAAGATCTGTCTATGCATCCTAGAGATTTTATGCTAAAGCCTTCCCTGTCAGCACTGCATTTGGAAATATTTACCGGTCAGCTTTCCACGATAGATAAGGTCTGTGCTTCTAATTACACCCTTGAAAGATTGTTTGCCAGGCTGTTGGCTGAATGTGAATGCAAAAAATTCACATTTGTTTAATAAAGGGGTTTTTGCTGGGACAAAAAGTCTGCTTAGTGCTTTTTGGGGAAACCTAGTATAGAACACATGTTAAAAACTTTCTTGTCGCAGTTGTTAAGTGAATCATTGTAGTTGTTAAGACAGCCACACAGTTGTTCAGTGAATCTGCTTCCCTGTTGCCATTACCTTGCAGCCTTACTCCTGAGTCGCCTGTGTTGCTACAGCTGCTCTTTCCTGCGAGTAGGCCTGTGTGCACACACACTGGGCACAGGCTCCTCGGGGACCTCCTCATCGGTGTTGCCAGCCCCCACAATCTCTGAAGGCAGCAGTCCACTCCCTAATGGTCCTGGCCCTTCATCTGAGTCCTCACTCTCCTCAGCTGTCCGCACCTGCGGCCAGCTAACCACAACACGTCCTGGGGAGCCACGTGATCTCTTTTGAGACCTTCTGACCAGCAAAGTCGATTGGAGAAACCAAACTCACTTAATAACCAGGTTACTTTTAACAACTGCAATGATTCACTTAACAACTCTGGCAAAGAAGCTTTTAACACAAGACCAAACTTACTTAACAACTGTCTTGCTTAGCAACAGAAATATTGGGAGTCCACTGTGGTCTTAAGTCAAAGGCTGCCTGTATATATGATCAGTTTATTATTACCAGCAATTATCCGTAGTCTATGATTATTTTCTCTTTGATGTTTCATTTGTTATTCCCATATCGAGAAATAGATAGCAAATATTGGAGAAGAGCAAAAAAAAAAAAAAAGTTGGAAGGATAATTATGTGTTCAGGAAATGTGACTTAGATCTGTTTGTAAATAAAACCTGAATCCAATACATTTGTTTCTCACTTCTTCTTTGTTCACTACAAAACTATATTTAACATTCATGGGCTGTTTCAGGAGTCACAGTAAAATAGCTTGTATTCTTAAGAACGGTGGCTAATGATCTTGACTAATACATGGCAGGAGTGGGATTCAGTTCGGACTCATTCTATAGAACCGGTTGTTACGATTCTGTGCAGTTCAGAGAACCGGCAAATTGTGCCCCTGGCTGGCCCTGCCCCTCTCTGCCCACCCGCTCCTTGCCCAGTCAGTCTTTATCGCGCATGTGTGGGCACCCCTCTGCGCTCCAGTTTTTGTCTTCCTGGACCCCAGGGAAGCCTTCTGGGAGCAAAAAAGAGGGTGTGCCCTGCTAAAAAACAAGAAGAAGCCACACCCGCCCAGTCACATGGCAATGCCTACCTAGCCATGCCCACAGAGCCACGCCCACAGAACCGGTTGTTAAAAAATTGGAATCCCACCCTTTGATGCATGGTAATATTAGATTACCTATTACATCTGTTTCCTGTGGGGATCCTCGGATTAGCCACCCAACAATGTTAAGATTAGAAAATGTCCCTTACCTTATTCCAGGATTGTCATGTCCGGTGCGGAATGGTTTAACATGTTATTTCTTCTCTTTTCTTTTCTTTATAGCGTCTGGCTGAAGCAGCAGAAAAATTCCAGAAAGAACATCAGTGGCAGGATGAATTTGCGGTGAGCTCATGTTTTTACTTTACTGATTTTCCCATGTGTGATTTTTTTCCTCCAGATTTCCTAAAATTCTTTGTATGTACAATTACACTTGGCCAATAAAGAATTATTCTATTCTGTTCTGTTCTGTTCTGTTCCGTTCCGTTCCGTTCCATTCCATTCCATTCTACCCTACCCTATCCTGTTCTGTTCATTTTTATTCTATTCTGTTTTGTTCTGTTTCGTTCTGTTCATATTTTATTCTGTTCTGTTCTGTTCTATTCCACTCCACGTCACTCTCTGATTTATTCTGCTCTATTTTATTCTGTTCTAATCTATTCTGTTCTGTTCTGCCTTCTCTTCTCTTCTCTACACACACACACAGAGAGAGAGAGAGAGAGAGAGAGAGAGAGAGAAAACCCATGCCATTTCAGACATACAATATTGCTTTCATTTTAATTGGGTAATCTAGTGATTAAAGGTTTATATCCCGGCCATCAGCCTGTAAACAGACTCCTTCCCTTTTTAATCTTTTTCAGTCCTCCCTTCTGAGCCACGGAGCCCTCTTAGCAACTGGGTCTCACCAACTTGAAATAGTTATTTAAATATGCGGCTCCATCTGGAATGGAGAGGGGAAAAAAGCTAGGTAAAAAATAATTAAAGTCTTACAGCTGCTGTCAAGAGGTCTTTGGAAGGGTTTGGGAAAAACAGGGACAGAATCCAGTCTTTTCTTTTTAACAATGCAACTTCTTCATTAGAAAAGTCTAAAGTACCTTCAAGATACTAATTAATTTGGTGCCATCATGCGTTTGAGTTTTTGATAAGACGAAGTTGATAAGGAGCCCAACAGAAAAAGCTCCATTTGTGTCGAAAAGGATAATGCTCCTTGAGTTTTCTTTCCAGCAGTGTTTAAATGGCTCAAAAAATACTATTAATAATAATGAAATAACACCTGTTTAGAATCTATCCCACTTCTAATTATTTTCAAGATCAAGATGCAAAAGCAATTTTGTGAAGCTGGTTTGTTGCATTTTTCTAGGGAAAGCTATCTAATCAAATACAAGGGTAGGCAACATAGATACTTATCCGTCTTGCAAATCTGGGCTAGAAAAGTGTCCAATCACTGAATCTCCTTGCTGCCCCCTAGAGATGATATGGAGCTTTGCAATTCCAATCGGGAAATCCTCACTTATAGAGGTGCAGGTAGTATAAGTTCATTTAGTGATTGATCAAAGTTACAAAGGCACTGAAAAAAGGGATTTGGGGCCATTTTTCACACTTACCACCTTTGTAGCATTCTCACCAGAGGTGGTATTCAGCAGGTTCTGACCAGTTCTGGAGAACCGGTAGCGGAAATTTTGAGTCGTTCAGAGAGCCAGCAAATCCCACCTCTGACTGGCCCCGCCAACCCCATCTCTTCTCTGCCTCCCATTGAGTCCCAGCTGATCGGCTGGGTCTCCTTTGGTTGCCCTGCACAGGAGAACAAAGCTGGAAAGCAGGCTAGTGGGGTGGGGAGGGAATGAGGATTTTACAGTATATCCTTCCCCTGCCATGCCCACCAAGCCACACCACACCCACCAAGCCACACCCACTGAACCGGTAGTAAAAAAAAAATTGAATCCCTCCATTGATCCCCACAATCAAAATTCAGATGCTCAGCAACTGGTTCATACTTACGCCCATAGTTGTGCCTGGAGGTCACAATTTTTGTGACCTTTTGACAAACAAAGTCAAGGGGGGAAGGGGAAGTCAGATTCACTTAACAACCAGGTTACTAACTTCTCAACCCGTACCGAACCAGTAGCTAATTTTAGGGCCACTTCGGTGAAACAGCAAATCCCACCCTTGGCTGGTTCCCCCCCCCTCCCAGGAGTCCCCACGCGGCCTGTTTTGGGTCCCAGGTAAGTGCAGGGCATGCACAGAGGCTCGGGGAGGGCAAAAAACAGGTCTTCCAGAGGCTCCGGAAGGCCTGAAATGGCCTCCAGAGGGCCTCCAGAGCCAGGGGAGCCATTTCGCTCTCCTGGAGGCTCAAGGAAAGCCTCCAGAGCCCGGGAAGGGTAAAAACGCCCCCATCATGGTGCAGGAGGCCAACTAGACCATGCCCACCATGGCCACACCCATCCAACAACCAGGCAGGTTGCTAAAAAAATTTAAAAAAAACAATTTTATTGGTTTTTTTAAAAAACAAACAAACCAAACAAAGCATAAAAACATCAGCTCTCTTCCATACTAAAATTTTTGAAGCCCAACCCTGGTCAAAAGGAACAACAAAATTCCATTGGCAACATTTCAGCCCCACTTCAAATTTGGGACATTTCTCTTGCAAGGGAAAAAAAAATGTTTCTGGATTTCTTCCCATCTCTCTGTTTCTTCCTCTTCTCCTTATAAACTGTGAAATGTCCAATTAGCATTGTTCCTTTTCCCATTTCAAACAGGGAATTGATTTTTTTCCCCACGCTACTACTAATTAGGTATCATACCACTGGAAAAGAAACAAAAAAAAAACCACGAGAGAAAAAAAAAGTACAATTAGCTCCAACTTTCTGGTGCTGAGAACCTTTTTTTCCCCTTTTTTCCCCTGATTTGGAGATGTTTTAATCCAAGCGGCAGGCTTCTTTGACATTAGAGGGACACCACAAAACTGGGAAATGGTTAACCTAGTTTATTCATCCCACACCACTTGATGTATCCTCCTGCTTTTAGTTTGCAAGATCGGGCAGTTCTGAAAAAGCCAGCATGTTCTTAAAACAAATGTGGCCACTTGCAATAATGAGCTGTTTTGCTGGCAGGAGACTGGTAGGATTTCACTGCTAAACTTCCACGTTGCTTGCAACTTGATGAAATCTGTGCATGCTCCATGATTAAAATCTATATTTTCTTCTAAACTTCCTTTCATATTCTCACTGTACAGGCTGTTTCCATGCTGCAAAGCTTTTACGATTCTATTTTCACAGAAGCCAATTTAGAATGGAATAGTGCTGGAAGGAACCTATGTATATTTGTTGTGGTTCGCCAGCAGCTGCTGCAGATGGCAGAGGTATCGGACAGTGAGGACAAACGGGAACCAGTCAGGGAGTCTGGAGAGGACTCGGATGAGGGTCCTGCATCCAATGCAGAGATAGGCCAGGACCATCTGAGAGTTATGTGCTGATTCCAGAGCCTCCACAGTCTGGCAGCAGCAAGGCAGAGGACTTAGGGGAGCCTGCTCCCAGTGCATATGTGCACAGAGCTGCTAGAAGGCAAGAGCAACTGAAGCAGAAGGGGTGACTCGGGAGTAAGGATGGGAGTGATTGCCCCTCCCATAAGGGATAAAAGTCAGCCCTCAATGATGAAGAGCTTTGCAGGAAGCAAAGCAGTTCAGTAATCTCTGAGTCCTTTGTGAAGCCCTGTACTCTGGTCAGTTTTTTCTAGGTTTTTGGGTTGGTTTATGTTAATTGGACATCTGTTTCTTGGCAAGCATTCAACAGCATTGAGAAGCATGCTCTTATCTGGAGGAATTGTGTCTAATGAGTTTTGGCTGGGAATGCAAGTAATTCCCAGCATCTCATTAAAAAAGGTTTTACTTTTAAATTCAGTTTGTGTTTCATTAAGTTTGATGAAGCCTGGGTCAGAACAACATTGATGGAGCACCAATGGTCGGATTCTGCCAGTTCGTACTGATTCCAAAGAACTGGTTAACTTTCTGAGCAGTTTGGTAAACTGGTTGTTGGAAGAAATCATTAGGGCAGAAGAACCTCACCACTGTGGAGAACCCACAACTTCTGGTGGCAAGGCGTTCCACTGGTTAATTGTCTTCACTGTTAGGAAGTTTCTTCTTAATTCCAGGTTGCTTCTCTCCTTGAGTAGCAATATTCTACCTGATGGAATAGCTTTTCAAAATTGACTGAATTTTGACAAGTTTCAAAATTTGTCCCCTATGACATTATTCCATCTTATTCTGAGGATTCTTGGCCAACATATGCATATTAGCTGCTCCTAACAAGTCGAAGTTATAACAAATATTATCAACATATACATACAAACATAGATATACAGGTTGTGTGTGGGGGGGTCTGTGTGTCTGTGTGTGTATGTATATATATGTATGTATGTACATACATATATACATAAAAAAACTTAGCTGGAATTTCTTTTTTTAATTTATATATATGTGTGTGTGTGTGTGTGTGTGTATGCATGTATGTATGTATGTATCCGAACAAAGCTGAATACCATACATGTAAGTACCCACGAAAACTTAAGAAAACACACACACATACACACACACACACACATATATATATGTGCATGCGTGTGTGTGTGTGTGTATATGTATACATACATACATACATACATACAACACAAAACTTCAGGATGTCACAACACAGACAACGACCCAGGAGATTACAGCACAAGACCCAGGATGTCACAACAATAGAACTCGGAAGGTCATCACACAGCCCATGACCCAGGTCATTACAACCCAGGAGATTATAGCACAAGACCCAAGATGTCAAACAATAGAACTCAGAAGGTCATCACACAGCCCATTACCCAGGTCATTACAACACAGGAGGAGGATAAACACACAACCAATACCTCAGCCACACATGTTCTTACAAAAAAGCCAGCCAATCTCCAAACATCAACTCCATCAACCAATCAAGAACTGACAACACAGCCAACCTCCCCACCAGTATATATAGGGAGACGGCAGCTCTGATCACACTTTGCTTGCACAAACACGAAGCCAAAAGCACCAGCCTGAAGATGGCGAGTGGGGACTTCATAGAAACGTTGCCAAGATACTCTCAATCTTACACAGGAAAAGACCCGAACACACCAAGACCTGCATGCATGCATACATACATATATACATACGAATTAAAAAAAGAAATTCCAGCTAGGGTTTTTTTTTTTACACTAAAGTGATGCACAGAGTAAAAAAACCCAGCAATTAAATTAGGGTGCATTTTTTCTTCTTCTTTAATACCAACAATTTTGTATCTTACGTTTTCCCTTTCCAATAATTTTGATGATTCGCCAGAGCTTCTGTAACATGCAACTCATAATATATGCAAATAAAGTCCATTTCAATTGACTTTCTGTTAAAATCCTGGAAAGGAAAGGGAATTATGATCCAGCTCGTAATAAAAGCTGCCACCTTTTTAATTTGAATGTACATTTAACAAGATCTTCTCATCCCTCTGCATTCTTAAGTCACCCTCTTTAGCAATTATCCAGTTCTCTCCGGCCTTAAATTATACATGGAAGCATTAAAAAGCTATTACAACTTTATTATATCAAACGCTATTAAAATGAAAGTAAAATTGTGTTTGAGAGATGCACACTCTTTATCGCAGATTATTGCATTTTTTCCCAAGCTGGCATTTCTACTCGATGGTCTTAGGCATCTTAGAGGGATATGCAACTACAACTGCACCATTTGTGAAGTTGTGAAGGTGTTTTGAGTGTAGGCATTCTGACGTGCACCTTTGAATACCAAACCAGGTGTCAAGATTGGCTTCTTTCAAACCCTAAACCTTTCAACTTCTTAATGAACCAGTGGGGCGGGGGGTGGGGGGAATGAAATGCCAAGAATGTATGTGGAGATTGTGAGAGCCTGGAAAACATCAAGGTCACCACTGCAGGTGCTGGAGAAAGAAACGGACTGTTCCCATAACAAAGAGATGTTTCATTATTGGATAATGGGATCACCTAGTGTTATGCCCTGCCAGCAGCCAGTGGAGCTGGAGGCAGTGAGGAGGTTGGGGAGGAACATGGGCCAGTCCTGGAGTCTGGGGAAGACTCGGACGAGGGCTCTGCTTCAGAGGCAGAGATGGGGCCAGGGCCGTCTGACAGTTGTTGGCTGCCTTCACAGTCAGAGATCAGTGAGGAAGAAGAATAGCGGGAGCCTCTTCCCAATGTGTGCATGCGCAGAGCTGCCAGGAGAAGTGAATAGTTAAGGAACAAGGGTTGACTTGGGAGTAAAGGCTTAGGTGGACAGTGAATGGCCCCTCCCATAGGGAATAAAGAGGAGCAAAAGGGGAGGGGTGTTTGCAGGAGACACTTCGTTCAATTCATTAGGGTGAAGATCTGTTCCTGACTCCTTGCCAAGTAGTCTGCTGTAGCGTGGCGTTTGGAAGCCGTTGGCCTGGCAGCTCTTCCAGCCTGATAAATGTCTGTAGTTGTGAAATCTCACAAAAGACTGTTTGCCAGGACTTCGCTGGAGAAGGATTCCCTTTATACCTAAATAAAAGAGGTTTTATCGGGACAAGGAGTCCGTTTCATGATCTTGGGAAGCCTTGACCCAGGGGTGGGGAGATGGGGAAGCCACTGTTTCACTGGGCAAGCATTTGCACGAGAAAACCAGAGCTGGTTTTGTTTCTTCAGTACCAAAATGACGTATCCAATAATAATAATCCAATTACTTTGGGGGATTCAAATCTCTTGAGAGTGTTTCCTCGTCTTGGGCTCACTAGTTAGACAATTGACACTAGGTTTCATATTCATTCCATAGCCTAGAACTTTACACGCCTTTAAAGGTGGTCCTTGACTTATGACCACAACTGAGCACCCAATTTCCATTGCTAAGCAAGGCGCCCTGTTTTGCCACCTTTCTTTTCACACCCATTAAGCAAATCGTCTGGTTTCATTAAGCGGGTCTGGATTCCCCCATTGAATTTGCTTCTCTGAAGCCAGGGATGGGCTGCTGGAGGGTTTGCAGGGGTTCAGGAGAGCTAAGATTCTGTGCAGTTTGGAGAACCCACAAATCCCACTCCTGGCTAGCCCCACCCACCCCACTCCACCCCTCCCACGAGTCCCCATGTGGCCCATTTTGGATGCAGGTAAATGCAGGGTGTGCACAGAGGCTCAGGGAGGGCTAAAATGGGCTTCCCAGAAGTTCAAGAAGGCCAGAAATGGGCCCGTTTTGGCTTCCAGAGAGCCTCCGGAGCCCGGGGAGTCCATTTTCACCCTCCTAAACACTTGATGGAAGCCACTGGAGCCCGAGGAGAACAGGAACCTGACTAGGCCACATCCCACCATAGCTACATCCACCCAGCAACCAGGCAGAGAACCTGTTGCTAATTTTTTTGACGCCCACCCCTGTCTGAAGCCCCCTAGGAAGGTTGCAAACAACAATCCCACCATCCTGAGATGTTTCAACTAATTGTGAATACAGGACTGCAACAGTTGTAAATGCAAGACATAGTCACTGGTCACTTTTTAGGGGGCCCCTTATAACTTCATCACCTCATGTAACGTCTGGCAGCTATTTCAATCAAGAAGCTCGGTCGAGAATATATGAAAGGGGAATCCTTCTGCAGGTGGTCCTCAATTTACAACCGTTCATTTAGTGACCATTTGACATCACAACGGCAGTGAAAAAAAACTGACTTAGGAGTGTTTTTTTACACTTATGACCGTTGCAG
The DNA here is from genome assembly GCF_049901715.1 of Pseudonaja textilis. Classification (NCBI taxonomy): domain Eukaryota; kingdom Metazoa; phylum Chordata; class Lepidosauria; order Squamata; family Elapidae; genus Pseudonaja; species Pseudonaja textilis. The sequence continues at coordinate 26,241,691 of NC_141994.1, read as the reverse complement.
AATCCCCATGGTCCCATGTTTGAAATTCAGAGGCTTGGCAACTGGCATGTACTTATGACAGTTGCAGTGGCCCAGGATCACATGATCCTCTTTTTGTGACTTTCTGACAAGCAAAGTCAATGGGGAAACCAGGTTCACTTAATGACCGTGTTCCTAACTTATCAACGGCAGTGATTCACTTAACCACGATGGCAAGAAAAGTCATAAAATTCACTTAGTAACAGAAATTATGGCCTCCATTGTGGTTGTAAGTCGAGGACTATATGTAGATCTCTTGGCATTAATAGCAGTGGTGGGATTCAAATAATTTAACAGCTGATTCTTCTGCCCTAATGATTTCTTCCAACAACCAGTTCACCAAACTGCTCAGGAAGTTAACCAGTTCTCCCAAACCAGTGCAAACTGGTTGAATCCCACCACTAATTAATAGGATTTGTCCTTTGTTTACAATATCAGTTACATCCTTGTGTTTCTTCAAGCTTAAATCCAGCCTCTTAGAAGGTATCACTTTTATAGGGTTTTTTTTTTGTGTGTGTGTGTGTGTGTGTGTGTGTGTGATTGTTTTGTGTGTGAAAGAGAGAAATTACTTTCTGGCTGAAGAATTTCCAGTTGAATGGAGCTCTTAAAAACACAGAATCCAAAACAATTTGTCCATCTTTCATTGTAACTACCTTTCCTAATTTTATTTCTTATTAATTCATGCTATAGTTAATAGATCTCGGGGAGGCATTTAATAAAGAGACAAGTGAACTCTCCATAAATCAAATAGAAAGCAACCGTAAAAAAAACCCACCTTAACAATCAATTGAAGGTGGAAATCAATTAAAAAGCAGGGGAAACCAAAACTAACATTGATGAAAATCAAAAAACGGCCGTGGAGATAAAATCTGAAAAGCTAAAATAGCAGGTGTATCCGAGGTCTAAATAAATTCTAATTATCAGCACCTCAGGGAAAGTTTTCTGTCTGTATAGTGGATTAAGAACTGACCGGCTCCCCTGCCAACAGTAATATGTGGCTAATGGGTATGGAGCTAATTAGTTTTGTCTTCCCTACTGCATAAAGTCCTTCTTCCTCCCTCCCTCTCCCTTCCTTCCTCCCTCCCTCTCTCTTTTTTCCTTTCTTCCTCTATCTCTTTTTTCCTCCCTCCCTCCTTCCATCTTCCTTCCTTCCTCCCTCCCACCCTCCCTCCCTCCTTCCCTCTCCCTCCCTTCCTCTCTCTGTCTCTCCCTCCCTCTTTTCTTCCCTCCCTCCCTCCTTCTCTCCCTCCTTCCCTCCGCTCATTCCAGTTCACTTTGAAATACCTTTTCTTTCATTATTTTATTTGACTCTTCTAGAATATCATTTCTCTCCCTCCCTCCTCCCCCATTCACCCCCGAAAAAATTTAGCTGAATAAAATACTGGCAGACTTATCTTTTGTAGATGGGAATACCATTCAAAAATCATTTTTTTCAGTCCCGTTTTAACTTTAATCTACCAACAAATGTTTGTAAGTCATGGACTAATTGTAGTGCTAACCTGTATGGCACTAGTTTCCTTGTCTGATGTAGTTTGTAGGGTTGAAGTAGGGTTCTGTAGTACAGCTGCTTGGTGCTGTGAAACTAAAACTGAAACTGAAGTTCCTCTCCTCTGCTTCAGTTTTGCATTTGGAACAGATTTCTTTTCAGATGGGGAGGGGGAGAAGAACTCCTTAGCATCTGAGTGAGTTAATAATAATAATAATAATATAAGAAATACTCTAAAGGCTCTGATGGTCATTTGGAAAAATCCTTTCTTAGTGAGCATCTAGAAGCCAAGTAGAACATACATGCCAAATTTCAAGTTTGTAGGCTTTACGGTTCTGGAGATTTTGTGATAATGCATGAGTGGCATTTCGCTTTTATATATATATATAGATTTATTTATTATCTTACTAGGTGGGACCAGTTCCCGAGGAGCAATTTCTAAAATGGAGGAGAGGGTTTAGCAAACTCTAATGAGGAACCAGTGTCATTCTCATCTCATTTAGAGTAAAACTTTGGCAGGAGATGATTCTAAATATTAAAGAATAGTAATAAGAGCAATGTTTACTCAACACAGAAGTTCCAATTTACAACTGTTTGCTGTTCTGTTCTGTCTTGTTTGAGAAGATCATGGCAGTAGATTGGAAATTGAACTGTGTCGAACATTTCCGGATTCTTTTGAATTGTTTTTCAAATTTTGCTCTAAATGCCTACTTTCTTTTTCTGGAGGCAAAGGAAATGTATACAGAAATGTATACAGGTAGTCCTCAACTTATGACCACAATTGAGCCCACAATTTATGTTGTTAAGTGAGAATTTTCTTAACTGAGTTTTACCCCCTTTTACTACTTACTTTTCTCTCCACCTTTGTTAAGTGAATCACTGCCATTCTTCAGTTAGTAACATGGTTGTTAAGTGAAACTGTTTTTTCCCTCATTGGCTTGGCTTATCAGAAGGTCGCAAAAAGGGATCACATGACACCCCGGGACACTGAGTCAGTGATCAAACATCCGAATGTAAATCACATGACCACGGGGAGGCTGCAATGGTCATAAGTATGAAAAATGGTCATAAATAAGTCATTTTTTTCCCAGGACATTCTAACTTTGAACAGTCATTAAACAAACTGTTGTAAGTTGAGAACTACATGTATTATGGAGGAAGTAGAAGGGGAGATTTTTCACATTCATCCCTTTCTCTTCCAAGAGTCTCATCTGTAGAGATGAGCAAACTGGGATGTTAGGTGGAGTTAAACTTGTCATTAGTTTGGAATCATTGCGTTGCCACAATTGACCTTTACCTTTAACTGTTAGCCCACCCGCTTCTTATATATTGGTAGCAATAATAAATTCTTCAGTGCTTTGAACTCAGCAAGTCTTCCTCATTTTTGGCACCTGGCACTACCCATCCAATTCAATCTAGCAGATTGGGCATACTAAAGATCCCATCAGCCACTCTTGCTAAGGTGAAGTCAGCTCAGTTTCAAAACTGGTCATTAAAATCTAATTGTTTTGAGAAGCTTAGTTCTTTCTTGAACTCAACAAGTGTTCCTCACTCTTAGCACCTGGCACTACCCATCCAATTCGATCTAGCATTGACCCTTATCTAAAACCAAGCAATTGCTATCCAGCTAGTTGAGAAGATTCTTGTGCATATGTTTTTAGCAATACATCCATTTAATTGGATTTTGATATGTGGACCTGACAAGGCCATTCTCTAACCCAGTGACCCCCAACCTTGTGAGCACCAAGGACCAGTTCCCAGAGAGAGGTTTTTCTGTGGACTGGAGGGTGTGTTGTTTCACATGCTGTCTTCATGCTTCGCTAGTTTTTAGGCCCATTTTTGACATGCTGTGGCCCCGGTGCCTGTCCACTGATTGGAGGGTATGTGCCCCCTGTTGTAGCCCTCTGCAAGTTTAAGACTTATGGACTTCAACTCCCAGAATTCGTGAGCTAACCTGACTGGAGGAGGAATTCTGGGAGTTGAAGTCCACAAGTCTTGAAGCTGTCAAGTTTGAAGACCCCTGGCTTATTGAGACACTAACAAACACATGTTAGTCCCAAAACCCTTTTTTCTTTATTTCAATGGCTGTGAATTTTAGTCATTCACAGCCAATAATGAGTCTGAGACAGTTTGTAAAGAGTCCCATGGAAGTCTGCCAAAGTCCTTCAGGATAAGTCTGATAAGCACGCACCTTTATCTTCCTTGAAATGCTACCAACAACTAAATATCCAATTAGTTATACAAGGCCAACCAGAGCACAAATTCAACATGAAGCTTCAGGTTTCAAACTGACCACTACGAACAAAGTTGCTTCCTGCAAAGGTCCCTGTCCCTTTATGTTTTATGGGAGGGGCCAATCACCTCCAAGCCTTACTCCCTAGTTATCCCTTTTGTTTTAGCTGCCCTTGCCTTCTGGTAGCTCTGCACATACGTACGCTGGGAACAGGGCTCCCTTTTTTCCTCTGCCTCACTGCTGCCAGATTCTGGAGGCTCCGGAGTCAGCACATAACTCTCAGATGGCCCTGGCACCATCTCTGTATTGGATGCAGGACCCTCGTTCGAGTCCTCCCCAGATTCCCAGATTGGCCCATGTTCCTCCCCACTGTCTGATTCTGCTGCCATCTCCATAGGATGCCAGAGGATCACAGCTTCTTCTAGTAGATTGTTTTTTTCTGTATCACAAAACTAATCCCAAGCATAGATTTTCAGTTGACCTTTTTTGTACCTATGGATTGTGTTACAATAAATAAATAACATTACAAAGCACTGCCTTGATAGATGGTATCACTGAGATGTCAGTTCTCTTTTCAACCGACGTGCAAAAATTCTGAATTGGCAGCTAAATTGGTGCAAAAGAGAAAGGAGATGGTTAGAGTTTGACAAGATTCCTGTCATCTTCATCTTCTTTTTTTAACAATGGCAAATAGCTTTATTAGATATCTGTTTTTAGTGAAATGACTGTATTTTCTTTTTATCTTGTCAATCTTGGCGTTGGTTTCAGAATCGGTTCTAATGTGAGTGGCAATCTGGAAGGCTGTTTTTACACCTTTCTTCTGTTCTATATAAAAACATTAATCAAAAATTAAAACAATAGAGGCAGAGCTAGCCATCCCTTAACATTACAAGACATTCAGGAACAAGTCTTCACCTCTGATCCTTTCATCTGCCCTAGTCCAAAGATTTAATTTTTTTTACACAGGATTGGCTGATCAGAATATTTCAATCAATCAGACCTTTATTTGTATTTACTATTGTATTCTTATCACTGGGAATGTAATACCCCAAATGGCCACTAGGTGGCAAGGAAAGGAAAAAAAATTTTGTAACTCTTTGTTGCCATCTGGTGGTCATGCCTATTTTTGGAGCCCCCGCTGATGAATTTACTTGGTTTCCTGCGAATATGTATCCAACGTAGTAAGGTTAAAAAAGACATAAAAAACTTGATTGCTATGGTTCCTTTGGCAAGCCACCTGCCAAGTTGCAAATTGCTTTTTGGAGTTTGACCCACCAGGTTGCCGAAAAAGATCAATGAACTGCTAATTAGGTTGAGCTTCTAGTAGTAGTATGATTATCTTCCCTTGTATTGGCAAACAGTAAGATCAGGTTTACCAACCTCTAATTGGCAGAAAGCAAAATTGATGAGAAACAAAACGAATTGGGGATAGAAACAGGCCATGAATTCACCTACGTCTTAGAAAGTATCATACATTTTATTTTGAATGACGCAAGCTTGTATTATTCCTCCTGCAATCAATATTTGCTTCAAATGAGATGTGAAGCATGGCAAATGAATGTTATTTGAAACTTCTGTACAGTCATTAACTATCAGTTTAACATAGGAAATTATATCAGCGTTTTGTTTGAATCTAGTTCATGGATTGCTTCTCTCCTAGCTCCCGATGCTTTACATAGATTTTAAGTTGTAATTATTTTTTTATGAGTGTACAGCCTTACGAAAATAAATAAATTAGTGAGCCCATCATGATCTCATTAAAGTAAATCAGAAATAGATAGCTAGAGTATTCCTTCCCAAATCAAATTCATGATTCATGCTTAGTTTGAGTTCAATTATATTACTTTTTTTTATAAAGGTTTTAATGGTTTTTTTTAAAAAACAAACATAAACAAACAAAACATAAAAACATCAAGCTGTCTTCCATAGGTGTATATACAGTGTGCCAGTTGGTTTACAAATTGTTTTGTGCTTCCATTTCGTGGTCTTCAATTACAATTACATTACATATAATCTCATATTGTCAATCAGAAACTAAATACCTTAGTATCATTATTAATCAATCATTTGACTATACTTTTATTCATTCATGTTTTACAAGATAACCATAATTTACCTAATTTATTGTATAACAGTTCATATTATCATCCCAAATCTATCCTAAAATCATTTTGTAGTTATAATTAAAAAAGTACATCTTTATATATTTATTATTTTCTAGAAATCTACATATTTCATTACTGTACTTTGTTATCTAACCATTGATAGAAAAGATCCCAAATTTTATAAAATTGTTTATCCTCTTGTTCTCTAATTTCAAATGTCAATCTACTCATTTCAGCACATTCTAATATTTTATTAATCATTTCCTCCTGTGGTGGTATTTTCTCATTTTTCCAGTTTTTAGCAAATACAATCCTAGCCGCTGTTAATACATTTACAATCAAGTATTTCAAGTCTTTACTATAAATTTCAGGTAAAATTTCCAATAAAAATATCCCTGGTTTCAAGTCTATATGTTTTTTTGTCATTTTTTCCAACCACATGTGGATTTTGGTCCAGTATTTTTTAGCATCCGCACAAGTCCACCACATATGGTAAAATGAGCCAGGTGTCTGATGACATTTCCAACATTTTTCGGATTTATTCTTGAACATTCTTGCTATTCTATACAAATAATTATATTACTTATTTTTAATGAAGTTTGTTTATATCTGTGCATAGGATTTGTCCAAGATCCACATTCTCTGCCAGATTAAGGGATTTGAACTGTGGCCCACCTGTCCAGATTCAAAACCATCTGGCCTCCATTTGTCATTCTGGAGGACAACCATCACACACACACACACACACACACACACACACACACACACACATTTTTTTCAACAAACTTTGAGTGTCCTGTGTAAAATGACCTGGGGAAAGGAGAAGGTGTCATTGAACTATATCCCCAATTCAGAGGGACCCTGAATTGCTCCAATTATAGCAATATTGCCCCAATTATATTGATAGGGTATGATCCCAACCTTGAGATATATGCAGTAATAAATAATAAAAGTGAGATATAAATAATTGTGAGGTCCTTGGTGCTCTCTGAGCTTGGTGGTTTTCTTGCAGACATTTCATTACCCAACTAGGTAACAACATCAGTGCTAGGGTTAGTGCTAGGGTTAGGACTAGCACTACTTTGGGTAATGAATCCTTGGCAAAAAAACCCGACCAAGCTTAGAGAGCACCAGTGACCCACAATCTTCCTCTTCCTCCTCTTCCTCCTCCACTCTGCAAAACCCATTCACTTCTAGAACTGGTGATGTTACCAAGCTGGGTAGTGAAATGTCTGCAAGAAAATAACTAGGTTTAGAGAGCACCAAGGACCTCATAGTTCCACTGTGAACTGCAAATAGTCTTTTCTATTGGAAATATATACAGTAGATGATGGATGGATAGATGGAAGGATGGATGGATGGATGGCATGGCATGGCATGGCATGGGATAAGAGATTGAAGAGGTTGATAGGATGGGATTATAGATAAGAGAGAAAGAGAAAGAAAGAAAGAAAGAAAGAAAGAAAGAAAGAAAGAAAGAAAGAAAGAAAGAAAGAAAGAAAGAAAGAAAGAAAGAGAAAGAAAGGAAGGAAGCCCAGCCACACTGCAAAAGTGAGATATTTAAGTTTGAGATTGAGAACTCCTTAATTAGTCCAGCTCCTGTTTTAATTTGATTTTCTCCTTGTGTGTAAGCATATTGGATTGAGAAAAAGCAGGTATAATGAAATTATGTTTGCTGCAATTTGTGTTTGCAATGATACAGACATTTACCATTGCTATTTAAAGATTTTGCTGTAGGAGGAGAAAGAAAGAGAGGGAGGGAGAGAGAAAGAGGTAGAGAAAGAGAAGGAGGAAGGGAGGGAGGGAGAGAGAGAGAGTGAGAGAGAGAGAGTGAGAGAGAGAGAGAGAGAGAGTGAGTGTGTTCTTTGCCTGGAAGGAGATTTTGGCCTGTCAAACTATGTCTTTATCCTTGTGGAGTTGGTGATGTAAGGACATTTATTGATTATGGCCTTTATGGCCCCAATTATAGTGAGATGATTGGTGGGAGCTGAACTGGAGGCTCAGGGCTCAAAAATTGAACAAGCCTGTTGCAGTTGTGTTTCCAGCTGTTGCTTTTGTCCTGCCGTCATTTAAACTTAGAAGGAAATACTCAGGTCCTTAGCTGTAGCTCTGTCTTTATTTGGTTTTAAATTAATCTTCTTCCATGTTCTTTTGATTATTCCATTTTATAACTTTACCATCAGAAGAATTTCAGGATTGTTTTCAAAGCATCAGCCACAAGAAAGAAAGAAGGACCAGGGGTGATATGATAGTATTATTCTGAAATTTGAGGGGCTGCCTCCTTCCTTCCTTCCTTCCTTCCTTCCTTCCTTCCTTCCTTCCTTCCTTCCTTCCTTCCTTCCTTCCTTGCTTCCTTCTTCATCATTGGAAGTTTTTAAGAAGAGATTGGAAAACCATTTATCTGAAATGGTATAGTCTCCTTCTTGAGCAAGGGGTTGGACTAGAGGACCTCCAAGGTCCCTTCCAACTCTGGTATTCTATTATTCTGTTATTCTGAAGGCATGTGGCCATGAAAATCAGAAAAAAAATGTTGCTTAGGTTTGATTAGATTGTATTTTTTCTAAAGATGATTGCACTGTATATGTTATGCAGATGCTGTTGCTCTTTCAAAGAAAAATGCAATGTTTACCTTCTGTTATGAGACAAAAAAAAAACAAACCCAACATAAAATGTAGCAAGAATTTTGGGTGAAATTCAAGAGAACATCCAACCAAGCATGCTTTTCACCTTTTAGCTGTTCATAAAAAATTATATTGGTTTTTTTTCTCTGTAAATCTCTTTCTCATCTATATGTTTTTATGTACTCAACCATGAACTACTTATGCTTTTGTTTATTGCACTCAATGTGTTTGGTTGCAATAAACTATTTAGCTATTAACTCTTATTATTTGGTCTTTATTATTGAAATAGAGCAAACTGTTTTTTATTAACATCGTAAGCATACTGTCTGGCTGTTTCTTTGCCCGTAGTAAAAATATTTTCTACCCATTGATCATAATAGAATTGGCGGGGGGGGGGCTCCTTGGTACTCTCTGAGTTGGTTGTTTTCTTGCAGACATTTCACTACCCAATTAGGTAACATCATCAAGTGTTAATGAGTACAGTTTGCTGTCAGTTTTATATTTTGATGGCTTGCCCTGTTGGTGTGGGTCTTAAACAGGGGTAGGATTCTACTTGGTTGGACCAGTTCTATAGAACCGGTTATTATGATTCTGCACAGTTTGGAGAACTGGCAAATTGTGCCACTGCCTGGCCTCACCCCGCCCCACTCCGCCCACTCACTCCTTACCTGGCAGGTGCACCATCCAACTTGCCTGCATTGTGCCTTTGCCAAGTTTTTGGTAAATTGCTAATTTTCCATTTTTTTTTCGCCTGACCATCAGCTGTTCTGACTATCAGCTGCGCTGGAAGATTTAGATTAGCGAGAAAGCAGGAAATTGTTGGATTTCTTGCTTTTTAGCTAATCTAAAAGTGGAGCTGAACCTTCCTTAGGACTGAAGCTTCTATTTTTCAGTGCAGATTCAGGTAGCAGATTGCAGAAGGATAGATCTCTGAGTGAATCTGTGATTCTGTGAGCAACTCAATGTGCCTGCCTGCTTTGCCTGATTTTGGGTAAAAGTTGCTCTTTTTTAAATAAAAAATTCAATATTTACATAAATATTTACAATATTTACATGCAAGCCATGCCCACCCAGTCACATGACCACCAAGCCACACCCACAAATTAGGCCACACCCACAGAACAGGTTGTTAAGACATTTGAATCCCACCCTTGGTCTTAAAGGTTCTTTGGTTGGGCTGTTTGCTGTTGGCTTCTTTGGCAGTGTCTTGATTGGGGTATAGTTTACTGGATTGTTGGTTTGATATTAATTTTGGAGTTAATTTATGCTGATCTGGCTGCTGATTGCTGATGGAGAGGTGCACCAGTCTTTTTGTTCCTTTTTGGCTAGTTGTCTCTTTTGTCTATAAATATTGTTAACATGTCTTGTCTATAATTATTGTTAATATCTTTACTGATGGTTATTTGTCAGAATATCAGGCTTCTAGAAATTCCCTAGTGGTTTTAGGCTTAGAATAGAATAGAATTACAGAGTTGGAAGGGACCCTTGTAGATCTTCTAGTCCAACCCCCTGCCTAGGCAGGAAACCCCACAACACTTCAGACAAACGGTTATCCAATCTCTTCTTAAAACCTTCCAGTATGGGAGCATTTACAACTTCTGGAGGCAAGTTGTTCCACTGGTTAATAGTTCTCACTGTCAGGAAATTTTTCCTTAGTTCTAACGTTGCTTCTCTCCTTGGTTAGTTTCCAACTTGGCTTAGTCACATTTCTACAATTGAAACAATGGTTGGGGCTGTCTATCATCATCTCCTTTTAACAACCCTATAATCCCTTGTGGATTGGAGACTGGGCAATTGAATGGAGCTGAGTGTTTACTGGCTGGATGTCCTTCCTGTTGCCAATGCAGAGTTTTGTTCAGCAGATATATTCTCAGTGTGCTCAGAGATAGAAATATCTGCCTCTATCTAGGATCGAACTCACAGCCTCCTGATTGTGAGGTGAGAGCTCCACCTCTAGGCCACTGCACCATTCATGGTTAGGTCTGTCCCTACATTGTAAAATTAAAGCCACTATAACAGCGGTACCTAACTCACGGCATCACAGTGTCGTCACATGATTATTAATCAGATAACAGATAATCAGAGTTGGAAGGGACCTTGTAGGTCATCTGGTCCACCACCATCCCCGCCCAAGTGGGGGACTCGATACCATTTCTAATAGATGGCAGTCCAATCTCTTCTTGAAAGTCTCAAGTGATGAAGCTCCCACAACTTCTGAGGGCAACTTCTATTCCTTGGGTTGATTGTTCTCATTGTCAGAAAGTTTCTCCTTATTTCCAGGTTGAATCTCTCCTTGTTCAGTTTCCATCCACTATTCTTTGTCTGGCCTTCAGGTGCTTTGGAGAATAGCTTCACTCCTTCCTCTCTGTGGCAGCCCCTCAAATATTGGAAGACTGCTATCATGTCTCCCCTGGTCCTTCTCTTCCCTAGACTAGCCAGGCCCAGTTTCTACAACCATTCTTCATATGTTTTAGTCTTCAGTCCCCTCATCATCCTGGTTGCTCTTCTCTGCACTTTTTTTAGAATCTCACCATCTTTTTTATAGTGTGGTGTCCAAATCTGGATGCAGTACTCTAGGTATGGTCTTCCTATGGCTTTATAGATTGGTATTAGTACCTAGTCTTTCTGCCCTTGTTAAATTGTTGTCATACATTCACTTTCCCCATAAACTACTGCAAAGCATATTTTAATCGCTGATGTTAAGAAGTTAATAATAAGTGGTGAGACCAGGTAAGCAAAAAGAAAATTGCTTTCCATGCATATTCACATGCCGTTTAAAGGGAACCTTTGCTGAGAAATGAGAAGTTGCAGTTCATTGCAAAATTCAGGAACACTTTTACTACTTCTTTGGACTGTTAATATTTAAAGATTCATCCTACTTCTTCTTTTCCCCTCCCTTCCTTCTTTTACAGACGAGTGATATTGTCTACTACAATGCAAAAGAAGATCTGAATGACGTAAGTAACATTTTGGAAAAGAACTCTAAAAAAGCTCTAATTCTCTTAACAAGTACCATATTCATTGGGGTCCTTGGTGTTCTCTGAGCTTGGTGGTTTGTAGACGTTTCTTTACCAAACTAGGGAACATCATCAGTGCAAACCCCACTCCCTTCTAGCAGTGATGATGTTTTACTTCGCTTGAATATTGAAACGTTTGCAAGAAAACCACCAAGCTCAGAGAGCACCGAGGACCCCACAGTTCAATTTTGAGTTACAAATATCCTCTTCTATCAGTAGTACCATCACTTTCAATTTTACATTTTTTGAGGGGGTGGTCACAAATAAAAAAGAAAAAGCTTAACCTAAACCTATTAAAATGCTCTATGAAAACAGAAGATGTGATGGCCTGGGTTGTGGCACAAAGGCAACACAGTCAGATAATCACTAGGAGTCCCTTTATTCGCTCCAAGTTCACCCCCAATGTCCTGGTTACCTTCTGGCTGGAGAAATACTCTCCCAGGAACAGCCTTTGGCTGCAGAGAATCAAGTCCAAAACATGGTCAACAAAAACTGTAACTATAAGTCCAATCAAGGCAAAATGAGGTAACTAGTTTGACAGGGCAGGAACAAGAATTCCAGATGTGAAGGCATGGCAATAACTCAACACGGCTGGGAAGATTCCAGGAACACAGGTAAGCAAAGTCAACACGAGATAAACTCACATTTGTTTCCAGCAAATGCTGCATTCAGCATGCATCTCTTTTAAACTCCCTTCCCAGGTGTGGCTAATGAAGGGAATCAGGGCCCTTTCTTCCCCCGTAAGTCATGCAACCCATGTTGCTCTCTTCTCCATTCCTCCCTGCATGCCCTACGATGAAGAGATAGGTTTGGGTCTGCCTCTGAACTCCCTCTCCCTTGTTCTACCTCTCCCTTTTTCTGCCCAGCTGGACTTTGCCCTTCCCCAGTTTCCTCCACAGCCAACAAAGCCACACTCCCATTCCCTTTCAGATGTTCGACTTCCTCCTTGGATTCATACACCAACAGGGGCACCACAAAAGATTTAAAGTTATGTTGCATGTGACAACTTTATGCAAATAAGTCTTCAAAAACATCATGTGATTTAAACCACTTTCTGGTGTACACTATAACAGAATAAAGAATTGGAAAGGACCTTGCAGATCCCCTGCATAAGCAGGAGATCCTATACCATTTCAGACAATTTAATCTATTCTCTTAAAAACCTCCAGTTTAACCTCCTGGAGGCAACTTGTTCTATTGGTTAAATTGTCTCTTGGGAAATTTCTCCTTAATTCAAAGTTGCTTCTCTCCTTGATTACTTCCCATCCATTGCTTCTTGTCCTGCCTTCAGATGCTTTGGAGAATAGCTTGACTCCCTCTTCTTTGGGGCAGCTCCTCAAATATTGGAAGACTGCTATTCTGTCTCTCCTGGTCCTTCTTTTCATTAGACTTGACATACCCAATTCCAGCAACCATTCTTCATATGTTTTAGCCTCCAGCCCCACATCGTCTCCGATGCTCTTTCCAGAGTCTCAACTTCTTTGTTATATTTTTACATGTGAGGATGGGACCTTGATGAACATACCTAATTGTATCATGCTTGGTTAGAATATTGATATTTTGGAGTTTTAAGAACAGCAAACAGAAAAAGAGAAAGAGAAAGGGAAAGAGAAAGAAAGAAAGAAAAAGAAAGAAAGAAAGAAAGAAAGAAAGAAAGAAAGAAAGAAAGAAAGAAAGAAAGAAAGAAAGAAAGAAAGAAAGAGCAAGCTGTTGAATGTTGATTCAGGCATTAGAAAGACATATGAAAAAATAATCACAAAAAGAAGAGTGTCATTTTGAGATCCTAAGTTCCAGAGACTCAATCTATTTATGGGACCTCTAAACAGGGAAATGTTCATAATTCAAATCAGGGTGGTAATTTCATTTATTTGTTGAATTTATTATCTCCATATCTATCTATCTATCTATCTATCTATCTATCTATCTATCTATCTATCTATCTATCTATCTATCTATCTATCTATCTAATTACTTATCTACCTATCAATATTTCTCTCTCTCTTCTCTCTCATCTCTCATCTCTCATCTGTCTATCTGTCTCTCTATCTATCTATCTATCTATCTATCTATCTATCTATCTATCTATCTATCTATCAGTATTTCTCTCTCACCTATCTTCTATCTATCTATCTATCTATCTATCTATCTGTCTGTCTGTCTGTCTGTCTGTCTGTCTATCATCCTCCCACCCACCCACCCATGAAGCTACTCTAAGCCTACACTAGGCTTACAATAATAAAAAGGAAGAAAAATCAAAGAGTATAAACAGAACAGAAGTAAAAGAATAGAACTGTAGGAGATGACCAGGCTGAGCCGAAGTGGGGGTCAAACATGTCATCAGTTGCAAGTGTGAAAGGACAAATCTCCCACTGTCTATTTTACAATCTGAGAAGTTAGGAGGGATTCTTCCTCTTCCTGTTGTGCAGCTGCAGGCAGTACCTCCTCTTATCTAATTGTTCCCTAGGCAGTATCTTTCCTTCTGTCTCCTTAAGGCCATCCTTATACCCCAATAGAGAAACTGAGGCACTCTAATGATTATCTTGCTTCAAACAACATTGTTCCTTCAGCAGCTGTAGCATCGGACACGAATATTCAACCCATGGCAATTCCTAGGTATTAATAGCATGGCTGCTGTTTGATTTCTGAGCAGCTGTCAGTCACCCTGTGTAAATTTGGTCAATAAATCTGTTAGAATATAGTATAGCAGGCAATAATGTTGAATGGCATGCCAATTAAAGTTACTATTTTGAACTCCTGCAGATTTTCCAGTGCTTGGAATATTGAAAACCCTAGGGCTATTGCTTCTGCAAGGATTTTGATATTTTTTTTAAGAGCCAAGGAAACTTGATATCATTCGAGTCTGATGGACTTGTTGCAATTTCTTCCCAGGTTTTTTTTTAAAATAAGGATCTAGAAGGATGGGGTCTCTGGGTTAGCATAAGGGCAGTATGTTCTGTCTTCTATTTTTTATCAAAAGGACTATGTAAGTGTTCCAATGAAACTCCCCATTCTCATTCAGCACTCAGAAACAAAGTTCACCCAAGTAAGAATTTAATTAAGGAAGAAGTCATGTTGGCGCCTCTGGAGAAACCCAAATCCGAAAATTTTGAGTTTTCCCTTCCTAAATGAAATTCAAAATCCAGCCCCTGCACCTTCCAGTCCATCACATGATCCAATCAAATATCGTCCCGACTATGAATGAATGAATTCTTTTGTTGGCCAAGTGTGATTGGACACACAAGTAATTTGCCTTGGTGCAAATGCTCTCAGTCTATCAAAATCCACTCATCCATCTTTTCAAAATTCAAGATTTTCAAGTCCTACTGTAAAAAAAAAGGCACAGTTTGAGAATGATGGTTTGGGGGCAAACTTCCTAGCAATTGAGGATTTAGTTTGTTGTCTAACAGCTTCAAGCGCACACACACACACACACACACACACACGTATATATTGTTGCTGCACAATGCACTTTTGCCGGCACTCCCAACACACTGCAAGGTTCTTGTCAGCCTGACATATGGCTGGTTGCATAATTTACTTCCCCTGGCAGATGTCAAAGCCAGCCCTGCTGTGCCACTCTTCCATTTTTATTTCCTGCCCCCTGAAATGCAGCCTTTTTTAGCCTTCCAGAATTGCCTGTCATCCATCACACATTTTAATTTGGTCTCCTGTTTTTATCCTTTCTTGTTCTCCTCTCTCTCTCTTTCTCAATCTCTCTCTCAATCTCTCTCTCTCAATCTCTCTCAATTTCTCTTTCTCTCTCTTTCTCTCTCAATCTCTCTCTCTCAATCACTCTCTTTCTCTGTCAATCTCTCTCTCAATTTCTCTCTCTCAATCTCTTTCTCTCTTTCTCAATCTCTCTCTCTTTCTCTCTCAATATCTTTCTCTCTCTCTTTCTCAATCTCTCTCTCAATCTCTCTCTCTCAATCTCTTTCTCTCTTTCTCAATCTCTCTCTCTTTCTCTCTCAATATCTTTCTCTCTCTTTCTCAATCTCTCTCTCTCAATCTCTTTCTCTCTCAATCTCTCCCTCAATCTCTCTCTCTCTGTCAATCTCTCTCTCTCTTTCTCTCCTAATCTCTTTCTTTCTCAATCTCTTTCTCTCTCTCTCTCTCAACCTCTCTTGTTCTCTCTCAATCTCTCCCTCCCTCTGTTGGTAGACTCAACTCCTTGAGTCAAGGTTCCATTTTTCCTCAAAATCCTCTTAATTCTGCCCTTTTATCTTCAGCATCTATCGAGATTGTCAGTCATCCAGATCGTTTTATCTTCACTGTTTTTACTTTTCTCTTCATTTGACCCTGTCTTCTAAGCTTCTTCGTATCCCATGTAACCACTCTTAATAGGATGCTGGTTTGATTCTGTTCTTTCTTTTTATCCTCCTCGTATATCCATTCCCACTTTTGACTTTCCAAGAGATAATGAGCTTCTTTCTCACGTTCTCTTTATTTCCTAATCAACTTCAACATTTCCCTTCTATGGCTCCATAATGTCCCTCTGTCATGACATCAAAGAGTACAAGGTTCTTAGCTGTAGGCAACAATGCAATGTTGAAACTCTCACCATTGAAAAACTGAGAATAATGATCATGGCAAATTGGCATGCGCTAAACAAACAAACAAGTATCATCTCGGCATGTTCTCCATGCTTCAAGTGTTCTCTGTTTTCATTATCCTGGTTTCTAAAACGGTCAAATTGTTCATTACACCTAACTATTTTTTAATTTTATTTTGGACGATGAAGTTACTTGGATGAGTAATGAAACATCTCTAATGAATAAACTTTGGTCTAGTTGTGCAGAATTAACCTTTTTAAAGATACCATTGGCCTAGATGATTGAGCTTCCATTTACATATCCTTATCCTGGTGTTCCAAAAATGACCTGAAATTACTTGAAAATGTGAAGGAGATTCCCCACTCCCCCAAATCAGGTTTGTTTCTCTCCTTGAAATTTTCCAATATTCATTCCTTCCTTCCTTCCTTCCTTCCTTCCTTCCTTCCTTCCTTCCTTCCTTCCTTCCTTCCTTCCTTCCTTCCTTCCTCCCTCCCTTCCTTCCTTCCTTTCCTTCCCTTCCCTTCCCTTCCCTTCCCTCTCCTTCCTTCTCTCCTCTCCTCTCCTCTTCTCTTCTCTTCTCTTCTCTTCTCTTCTCTTCTCTTCTCTTCTCTTCTCTTCTCTTCTCTTCTCTTCTCTTCTCTTCTCTTCATTTTTTTGAAACAAGCTATGAAGATCAACCCCAGTCAGGGTTTCAGCATTAAGGTGGCTTCCAGATGTGAGGATCTGAAATTATGGCTTACAATACCAAAATAAATGAATTAATTAACAGAGGAATGGAAGGCTAAGAGCTTCCTAATTTACAGGAGCAAACCTGTCTCTAAAATTTCAACATCCTCTCTTCAATTCCATCTACTTCTGACCTAACTCAATAGCCAATGGAGCCATCTAATGACAACAATATATGTGTGTGTGTGTGTGTGTGTGTGTGTGTGCGCGCGCGCGCTTAAGTTTTCACGGGTACTTACATGTATGGCATTCAACTTTGATCGGGTATTTTCCCACATCATTGTAGTTGTGCTTTTAAAGTTGTAGCGATGTTTCAGCAGAATCTCATCTCTCATCAGGCTTCTGTATCTTATGTATGCTTCTTAAGTACAGAAGCCTGATGATGGCAGATGAGATTCTGCCAAAACGTTGCTACAACTTTAAAAGCACAACTACAATGATGTGGGAAAATACACGAACAAAGCTGAATGCCATGCATGTAATACCCGTGAAAACTTAAGAATATATATATATATATATATATATATATATATATATATATATATATATATATATATATTCATTCATTCTTAAGTTTTCACGGGTACTTACATGTATATATGTAAGTATTTCACGGGTACTTACATGTGTATATATATATAGAGAGGAGGGGGGGGGGAGAGATCAAATTTCCCTCAAACTGAACTAAAGTCTGGTAATCACATGGCTATATCTGTGTAGTTTTCTAAGCAGCAAGCACAATTATCTTGCTGGTTTCTGGAATGACTTTTAAAGCTTCCATCCAGTTTACCAGAGAGTCCTAACCCTACATAGTTTTTTTTTTAATTCACCCAAGGTTGACTAAGGGTTGGTACCAGCTATAATTGGAAAAAAAAACAACTTGATTTCTGGTGTCTACACCATGAGCCATGGTGGTGCAGTAGTTAGAATGCAGTATTGCAGGCTACTTCTGCTGACTGCCGGCTGACTCCAATTTGGCAGTTTGAATCTCACCAGGCTCAAGATTTACTCAGCTTTCTGTCCTTCCAAGGTCAGTAAAATGAGGACCCAGATTGTTGGGGGCAATAGGCTGACTCTGTAAACTGCTTAGAGAGGCCTGTAAAGCACTGTGAAGTGGTATATAAATCTAAGTGCTATTGCTATTCCTTCCTTCCTTCCTTCCTCCATCAATCCCTTCCTCAATCCCTTCCTCAATCCTTCCTTCTTTCCTTCCTTCCTTCCTTCCTTCCTTCCTTCCTTCCTTCCTTCCTTCCTTCCTTCCTTCCTTAGTGGAAGTGCAGTGGTTAGGATGCAGTATTGCAGTCAAACTCTGCCCACTGCCAGAAGTTTGATCCTAACTGGCTCAAGATGTACTCAACCTTCCATCCTTCTGAGGTGGGTAAAATAAGGACACAAACTGTTGGGGGCAAGAGGCTGACTCTGTAAACCTCTTAGAGAGGGCTGTGAAGCACTGTAAAGCAATATATAAGTTGAAGTGCTATTGCTACAGGTAGTTTTGACTTCCAACTATTCATTTAGTGTCCATTCAAAGTTACAATGGCAGTGGAAAAAAAGTGGTTTCTGACCATTTGTTCTGCCCTCACGACCGTTGTGGCATCCCTACAGTCATGTGATTAAAATTCAGATGCTTGGAAACTGGTCTGTACTTATGACAGTTATCTGTACTTGCGACAGTATCTGTTGCTTCTTATCTGCTGTTGCCACCTGGAATCATTCAGAGCAAGATATTATTTCTATTTGCATTTTTACTGCAGGATAAAAAAAAAAAACCTTTTAGCAAAAATATGCTGCTTCTTTTTAATTAAAAAAACCCTCTCCCATTAACAAATAATCCATGGTTAAGGCATACACGAAAAGGTGTAATTTCCAAAGTTGAGATAATTCATACATTCTCCAGTGCACCCTAAGCCTTAACTTTTAGTAAACATTTACTAAGATGGATGCATTATTTTTCCTCTTGATGAAACACACATTCCTCTTATTTCTCTCTGTGCTTTTGGGGAGAATGCATGAGTCTCCTCCTTCAAAATTTGAAGTGTAGCCGCAGGTTGCTAGTTAACTTAAAGACGGATGTGTCTTGTTTCCTTTTTGTTCGACATTTCATTTAACCACACACACACAGAGCTGGGGCTGGTGGAGACTTCCTAAGACCTTCAGTTTACTCCTATTCATTAAGGCTGAACTGACACAAGCAATTTGTCAGAGAAGAGAATTCCCTTCAAAAGGAGTCTATTGTAGAAAGATGCTACTGCTGGTATCAGAGTCAATTGCTTGATACAAGCTAAGTGGGACATCTCTTTTTAATCTGTTCCTTAAACCGCATTGCTAGACCTTTATTGACTTGTAAAAAAATGGGTTATAACATAGGACGGGGGGTGGTGGTCAAACTCATGATGACACATTGTCATCACGTGACATATCGCAACTTTCCCCCCTTCACTAAAATGGGGATAGGCGTGGCCAGCGCAGGATGCATCCGGCTTGCGGGACACCAGTTTGACACCCTGGACATAGAATAACAGAATTGGAAGGGACCTTGGAGGTCTTCTAGTCCAACCCCCCCCTACTCGAGACCCTATAGCAGGAGTCTTCAAACTTGACAGCTTTAAGACTTGTGGACTTCAACTCCCAGAATTCCTCCTCCAGTCAGGTTAGCTCAGGAACTCTGGGAGTTGAACAGAAGTGGTATTCAGCCTGTTGCGACCAGTTCTGGAGTACTGGTAGTGGAAATTTTGAGTAGTTTGGAGAATTGGCAAGTACCACCTCTGACTGGCCCCATCCCCATCTATTCTCTGCTTCCCATTGAGTCCCAGCTGATCAGCTGGGTCTTCTTTGGTTGCCCTGCACAGGAGAACGGAGCTGGAAAGCAGGTTAGTGGGGTGGGGAGGGAATGGGGATTTTGCAGTATCCTTCTCCTGCCATGTCCACCAAGCCATGTCACAGAGCTGGTAGTAAAAAAAAATTGAATCCCACCACTGGAGTTGAAGTCCACAAGTCTTAAGCTTGCCAAGTTTGAAGACCCTTGCCCTATAATATGTGGGCTGATTTCTGAACATTTCATTACCAGGCTAGGTAATGTTTTCAGCAGAATTTAGGGGAGGTCAGTTTTGGTGGTCTTCTGCTTATGCCCCTGGTGGAGTCTGACTCCATGGGAGAGATGGGACAGCCAACAGGGAGTGGGAGTGTGGCTCTGAGGTTGTGGAGGAAACTGGGAAAGGGCACAGGCCAGCTGGGCATTCAGAGGAAGACCCAGGCCCATCCCCTCTTCATCCTAGGGCATGCAGGGAGGAGCGGATAAGTGAGAAACGTGAATGGTGTGGTCTACGGGGAGGAATGGGCTCTGGTCCCCTTCATGGGCTGCAGTTGTGAGGACTGTTTAAAAGGACAAACTGCATATGGCCCAGTGCTGGAAGCAAAGTGTGAAATAATTCTAATATTTCAGTTCTTATCTGAGTTCTGGCATCCTTCCCAGTGTGTGTATTTCAATATCTGTGGACGTCTTCAAGCCCTTATCCTGCCTTGTCTCATTAATTGCTTCAGTGTGGTTTGTATTTTTTTTTCTATTTATAATTTCTATTTATTTTGAGTTTGAACGGAAGTTCTGCCTTTTTTGCAACTGTTTGTGGGGGAGTTTTTTTATCCAGTCAATGATAATTGGACCTTTGAAGCCAAGTTGAAGGAACTAAAGGGACTTCACTGGTTTTTGTGATTCTGTTGAAACCAGCCCACAAGCTTGGAGAACAAACCTCCACACTCATCTTACTCCCGAGCTACAGATATTCACCATTATCACACGTTATACCTTTCCAGACCAATGGCTGTCCAATCTCTTCTTGAAAACCTCCAGTGATGGAGCACCCACAACTTCTGAAGGCAAGCCATTCTTTTGATTAATTGTCCTTACTGGTTGCTTCTCTCCTTGATTAGTTTCCATCCATTGTTTCTTGTCTTCTGGTGTTTTGGAAAATAGGTTGAAGACATGGTTAACAAACATGTTGTTCAGAAGCCCATCAGTAACATCCTTTGCCACAACTTAATTTCAGGATCCAATCTGAATCAGTCCCTGGAACCAGAGGGTTAATCTTCCAAATTTTCAGACCAGTTTAGTCCAACTTAATTTGTTCAGTGCTTACCTACCCCAGATGAAGTGATCCTTAACATCTTTTGATGCTTGCAAAGTATACAAATTTCAAGGGAACTTGAAGTAAATCTACTTGTTTTGGGTTACCCTGTTGAAGTAATTTTTATACTATAGTCCAGTGATGGCGAACCTTTTTGTTGTGGTGTGCTGAAAGCGTGCACGAGTGCTGGCACCCACAATGCAATGTGCCCTGACGCATGCATGCGCAACACCCTCTCTGCCACCCCTTTACCTACACTGTGCATGCGTGGACCTCCCAGCTGATTTTTGGCCTGTTTGAGGCCTTTTTCAGTCTCCCAGAGGCTCAAGGGAAGCCTCTGCAGCCCATTTTGAGCTCATTTTTCAGCCTCCAAACACCGGAAGTTTCAAAACCGAAAGTACTGAAAGTACTGGAAGTGATGAAACAGGCCTGTTTTTCAGCCTCCAAAGGCTGCAGAGGCTTTCCTTGAGCCTCTGGGAGGCTGAAAAAGGCCTCAAATGGGCCAAAAATCAACTGGGAGGTGCGCACATGTGCAGTGCAGGTAAATTTGGCTGGGGCTCGTGTGCCTGCACAAATGGAGTAACTATAACAAGAGTCATAGTTACTCCACATGTGCCATAGGTTTGCCATCATGGCTATAATCCCTTTCTGATTATCTCTGATTTAAAGACATATGCAATTAATTAACAATTAATCAGTAAATCAATGCTTCCAGAAGTTGTGGGTGCTCCAATAATACTGGAGGTTTTAAAGAAGAGACTGGACAATCATTTGTTTAGAATGGTATAGGGTCTCCTGGGGCTGGACTAGAAGGGCTGGACTAGAAGACCTCCAAAGTCCCTTCCAACTCTGTAATTCTGTAAAGTTTGCCTTAAGTTTTCCTCCCTTCCACCAGCTTGGCATTAGAACTTTTCTGCTGGAACTCCAAACTAACTTCCTGGAGAATCATAATCAGGCCAGACTGTGGAAAAAGGGAAGAGTTGCAGAAAATGTCCTTGGACATAACTCATTTGTTATTGCTAACAATTATATATTTCCAGAAGGTATATGACCAAACCAAGCAGTAACACTGGATAAAATTAGAAAGTTCTGCTCACTCAGACCTTTATGCAAAGATATGAATAGCATAGGTCACTATCGCTGTTAATGATATGAGGATATTAATAGTACGGTTGCAATATTTAGAAAATTAAAAGGTTTTGTTTATTCGAAGAATGCATCAGCTGCCATGTTTCACTGAGAATGCTTTCCTGAAAGTTGAGGACTAAATACTTGACCCAAACTTACTTTTATTTGCTCATTAGATTTATACCTTGCCTTTCCTTCCAGTGTCCAAGGTGGCCCAGTTCTTGCCTTTCTCCACGATTGCACACCTGTGAGATAGGTTGGGTTGAGAGAGAAGAATGGTCCAAAATTACGCAGGTAGCTTTTGTGACTAAGGATGGGCTTCAACTCTACAAGAAGGCTAAACTAATTGAGACTGGCTATAATAACAGAAGAGGGATGTAGTGGCTCAGTGGCTAAGACTCTGAGCTTGTCGATCAGAAAGGTCAGCAATTCACTGGTTCGAATCTCAAGTGCCAAGTAACCGAGTGAGCTCCTGTTACTTGTCCCAGCTTCTGCCAACCTAGCAGTTCGAAAGCATGTAAAAAAAATGCAAGTAGAAAAATAGGGACCACTTTGGTGGTAAGGGAACAGCATTCCGTGCGCTTTTGAAGGTATTTAGTCATGCCAGCCACATGACCATGGAGACGTATTCAGACAACGCTGGCTCTTCGGCTTTGTAACGGAGATGAGCACTGCCCACTAGAGCCAGAAATGATTAGCACAGATATGCCAGGGGAACCTTTACCTTTTTATAATAACAGAATCTTTCAAGTCTAGGCTGTATCTCTTCCTCCTCATACTCTAGAGAAGTAGATGAGTTACTTCTAAAACGTACCTATGTCTAAACTTATCTTTGATCTAGATCCATAATCATGTCCATTAAGGTCAGTCCTTTTCTCTCTACAAACCAGCTTAGAAAAAGGGTGGCTTGTATTCTGGTTTGTTTCTCTCATAGTTAGGACTCTACTTGCTGATTTGGGTAGTTCCTTGACTCTTTAGTCCTCGTTTTTTGCTTCTTCTCATGTCTCCATGGCTTAAAGGAGGATTTAGTTTTAGCAAAACTCCTTTGCTTGAACCAGGAGGTTATATCTTGGTTCATTCGATCTTTACGATGTAATTGCATAGAATATTGTATAGACTAGACTGTCTTGTTGATCTAATTTGTTTTATTTGTTTCCTTAGTTTCAGTTCAATTGTGCAAGCTTTTTTGCCAGTAGTACTATTTTGATTGAAAGAATATTCTCCTTCTGGCAGCTGTCCCCAGATAATCAGGCAGTATTTCTGTTGTTTTTTTGTTTGTTTGCTAATAATTGTCTTTTAATACAATGCAGACAACATTGTCAAGTTTTGTGATTCAGTATCAAGACTTCCACAGAGAACATAGTAGTGTTTAAGATGGATAGCTCTATATGCTTTATTTATGTTTGTCTGTTTTTATTTCCTTTATCTTCTTTTAATCTTTGGTTTGCTGACTAAAGACCATACTAAAATTAATTTGATTTCTATCTTTACATGATTTTGGTGTTGTCTGTCTGGGGTTCTGCATAGAATTAAGTCTTTGGAGTAAGACATTTGCAGCAAACTCTTTTTTCTTAGCGGACTGTAATTAGTTTAGGCCCACTTTGTTTTCTATACTATGGCCAAATTTTCTGGTTAATTTAGATTTCATGTGTAGCTTTAGTGTCCTGTCTTCTATAATTAGTGTGACATCTTTATTTTTATTTCTTTTTTGGCATAAGTGGTCGTGCATGTCACCGCAGCAGTAAGTTTCACGCAATAGAATGAATTCTTATTATAAACCATCCAGAGACCTGCTTTTGGGACAACAGTATGCTTAATAAATAATATTTTCTTTTGAGGCCTGTGACTTTTTTCTTCTTTCTCTTTGCTTTAGAGAAGACATGCTTGCCAGGTGGCTGTTGCATCTAAGTGGCTTTTTTGTGTTAATAAAGCTGCAGACTAGACATTGGTTGAATCTGTAGCCAACGCATTAATCTTGATTTATTGCTATTATTCAGCAAAAACTTGTACTTATTCCAGATGCCTTGCTTACAATCTAACTTTTCAGTTCCTTGCTTTCATGCAGAGTGATAGACTTGCATTTTACACATCAAACACATTTTTTTTTTAAAAAATAGGGATTTTAAAAAAGAATGTGCATTGCAACATGCATTTCATGCTAGAGTTTGGTTCAGTGTATTTTTGACTTTTCAAACATTTCAGTGAGTGATGCAAAGTTTTATTCTTGAAGACCCAAAACTGGAGAATTGCTTTTATGCCAGGCTGAAGGTTCTGCCTTAGCTTTTTGTCGGCATAGAAATCTTTCCCCTTCCTGCTTTTATTGCACCTTATATTCCTGAGGATGTGATATTTTTCTCCTGCTGTCTTAATATTTGTGGTGTCGGGGCACTATTCCATAGCATATTCAACCCACTCATGCAGTGGTGAGTGAGCTGCAACCGGTTTAACAACCAGTTCAGCTGCTCACTTCTAGGGCAGCTCCAGTCAGTAGAACAGCTGAGATGTGGAAATCAGCTGTGCTGTGCAACTCAGCTGAGCCGTGCAACTCAGCTGAGCCAGAAAGAAGGAAATATAGGACAGGATAGGGCGGGGCCTGCTTATGGTTGGAACTACCAGTTCACAAGAACTGGTCCACACCAGTGGCAGCCCATCACTGTACTCATGTCCACATCCCACTCAAAAACATGATCAATGGTGGGATTCAATTTTTTTTATTACCAATTCTGTGGCCGTGGCTTAGTGGGTGTGGCAGGGGAAGGATCTGTAAAATCTCCAGTCAGAGGTGGTATATTGCCGGTTCTCCAAGCTACTCAAAATTTCTGCTACCGGTTCTCCAGAACTGGTCAGAACCGGCTGAAGACCACCTCTGCATGATCCCTCTACCTTCCTGTAGGTCCTTGGATCAGTTTCATATTTTTGTTCCTCTTACCAACCCAACTTCTACTTTCTGTAGTCACAATCTCAGTTGACCAGAAGGAAGAAAAGGGGGAATGAAAAGAGGACAAATAATACTTATAATTAAGATGATTAACAGATCCTGAAAAGGCACTTGCAGGACAAGAGGCCAAAAGTTTCAGAAAGAGAGAGAACAAGAAGTTGTTGGATCACCTTGGAAACCACGAAAAGCCAAGTATGGTCCAGGTATGAAGGCACTAGGCTAGAAACTAGGAGATTATGAGTTCTAGTGTTGCCTTAGGTGTGAAAGCCTGCTGGGTGATTTTCAGTTAATTGCAAGGAAACTGTGAGTTCTAGTCCTGTCTTAGGCATTAAAACTGGCTGGGTGACTTTTGGTTAATGGTAATGGAGAGTTCTAGTCCTTCCATAGATATGAAAGCCTGCTGGATGATTTTTAGCTAATCACAGGGAGACTGTGAGTTCTAGTCCCTCCTTAGCCATGAAAGCTGGCTGGGTGATCTTGGGCCGATTCCCCCCTCCCTCAGCCCAACCTATCTCACAGGATTGTTGTTGTGAGGAAAATAAGTGGAGGAAGTAGTATTAGATACGTTCACCATTTAGAGTCATTTATAAAAACAATAAAGGCAGGACGTAGATTAATTATTGAATAAATAATAAAATGTTGGTATCCAAGTTAGTTCTAACAGCTTTGTTTATGCCAGAGTTTTTCAGAGAATTGGTGGTTTTCTGTATTTCACTTCTCAAAAGGAGAAATCAACCTTTTATTTTGTTTTTCCCAGTCAAAAGGTACTCCTGATTTGGTTCAACAATTAACAGCTTTCTGCATCTCACTTTGGGACTAATTAGTCATGTTTATTTCAAAGTCACACGAGCAAGATTTTGGGGAGTGTCAGTGGATGGTCAGAGGAAAAAAATTCAATAAACAAAGGCCAGGTTTTAATAGATAGAAAAATAATCTTCAGGCTTTGACTACATTGGGATTTTTCTGTGATGGTATAGATCACAGTTCATCTCCCACCTCAGGAGAAAAATGGGTTGGAGTTGAGTTTTTTTAATTGTATTCAGGGCCATGCTGGATTACGTGGCTTCACAACAGAATAGCTGCTTTTGCCAGCCAGGCTGGTGGTCTTAAACAATAGAAAAATAGATGAGGGTATAGAAGAATAATACGGGTGATTTAGACTGATTTTAAGATGCCATTGAGGATGCACGTTTATGACTGTTTTATATAATATAAGGTGCTAATTCTCTTTATTTATGAGGTGCTAATTCTCTCTTATTTATGAATGTTTTATATAATATAAGCAGGAGGTGGGCTGCTGGGGGTTCATAGGGGTTTGGGGGAGCTACTAAGCTAAGATTCTGTGCAGTTCAGAGAACCCCCAAATCCCACTCCTGACTGGTCGCGCCCACCGTACCCCTCCCCTCCAAGGAGTCCCACATGCTCATTTTGGATGCAGGTAAGTACAGGGCGTACACAGAGGCTCGGGGAGGGTTAAAAACGGGCCTCCCAGAAGTTCGAGAAGGCTGAAAATAGCCCCATTTCCAGTTTCTAGAGAGCGTCCAGAGCCTAGGGAGGCTGTTTTGCCCACCTGGAGGCTCAACGAAAGCCTCCGGAGCCCAAGGAGGGCAAAAAAGCCCCACCCCCCGCTGTGGTGCAGGAGGCTGACTAGGCCCCACCCACCATGGCCACAACCACCCAGCAACTGGGCAGAGAACCCGTTGCTAAAAATTTTAAAGCCCACCCCTGAATATAAGGTGCTAATTCTCTTTTATTTGTTCTTTTACTTTATGTATGAGTTTTATTTTTTTAAAAAAAACAAATTTTATTGATTACAAAACCAAAATATCAAACAAACACAACACACAGAAGAAGAAAGAAAGGAAATAGAAAAAAAGAAAATGATTAAAAAACTAACAATTCTACTATCGACAGTCTATGGTTCCTTGTTTGTTATCAATATTGGTGATACATTTACGAATACATCTTATTGCGAATATATAATTATGATTTACATTTTACGTTATTTACTAATATATTTTCTATTTTTGTTCTATCCAGTCGTACCAGCATTCCCAGCTTCTATAATATTCTGATGTTTCTTTTTCCTTAAGTGCTAAGGTTAACTTGTCCATCTCTGCACAGGCTGTTATCTTCTGTATAACCATCTCCTCTGTTGGAATATCTGCTTGTTTCCAACACTGCGCAAAGGTTATTCTGGCTGCAGTAAGAATATGCAGTATTATATATTTGACATTTTTAGGAATTTGTCTATTAAATATCCCCAATAGGAAGAATTCTGGTTTTAACTCAATTTGCTCCACCATTATTTCCTCTAACCATTTTTTTTATTCTATGTCAGTATCTTTGGGCTTCAGTGCAGGACCACCACATATGAAAAATTTTCTGTTTCTTTTTACATTTCCAGCAATTCAAATTCATGTTAGGAGACATTTTAGCTATTCTCAAGGGTGAGAGATGCCATCTATAAAACATTTTATAGGCATTTTCTTTATATGCTGCTGATCTTGTAATTTTATTATTCCTTGCCCAAACCTTTTCCCATTCTAATAATGTAATGCTACATTATTATGTTTCTGCTCCAAGCTATCATGTTGCCTTTGACTACTTCTTCTTCTAATTCCGTCTCTAGTAAATAATTATAAAATTTAGTTATATTTTTTTAATCTGGACCTAATAAAATTTTATCTATTTGTTGTGCCTTAGTATAAATTTCAAAAATTTTCTTGTCCTGGCTATATCTATTTTGAATTTGCAAGTAAGCCCACCAGTCTACTTGTAGCCCCTGTTCTTGGAGATCTTGCCATGATTTTAAAGTTCCTTGCGCATCAAGAAGGTCTTTCTATTTTATCATGTTATTAAGATCTAGATTATTTGGTTGCATCATCGCCTCCATCGTTGAGATCCAAATTGGGATTTTTAAATAATGTGTTTTGGGTTTTTTTGTTCCACTTAGCCAATAAGGAATCTCTAATTATATGTCTGTGGAAATACTTCTGCTTAATTTTCCCAATGTCCCATAAAAATGCATGCCTCCCCTCTGTAAATCATGGCCTTCTAAAAATAAGATCCTTTTATTTGACAGATTTACCCACTCTTTCAACCAGAGTAAGGAGGCTACACTATAGTATAATTCCCAATTTGGGAGTGCCATACCTCCCCTGCTCTTCATATCTTGCATTGCCTTTAGGTTTATCCTCGGTTTTTTCCCTTGCCAGATAAATTTGGTAATTATCTTGTTAAGTTCCATGAAGTAATTTTTATGTATTTTATTGGTATTGTTTGGAATAAATAAATAAATTTGGGCAGAATATTCATTTTTATAGTGGCAATCCTCCCTAATAAGGAGATTTGGCCTGTTCAAAAAATATCTGTCTGGCTGTATTTAACTTTGAGACCATTCCTTCTTGTTCGATTAAATTTAATTT
Organism: Pseudonaja textilis; assembly: GCF_049901715.1. Taxonomy (NCBI): domain Eukaryota; kingdom Metazoa; phylum Chordata; class Lepidosauria; order Squamata; family Elapidae; genus Pseudonaja; species Pseudonaja textilis. Next base: position 26,213,320 of record NC_141994.1, on the reverse strand, counting down.
ATGTTTAGTTATCATCATCTGTTTTTTCAATTTGCAATTCTTGTAAGCCACCTTGAGTTGCAATATGCGAATATGCTGCGGTACAAATTTCATAAATTAAAATAATAAAAGTTTTGAAAAGATTTTTTTCCAGTGTTTTTTTTTAAAGGTGCGTCTATGTTTGAATACAGGTAGGCCTCGAGTTACCAACATCAGTTTAGTGACCACTCAAAGTCAAAATGGCACTGAAAAATGTGACTTATGACTGTTTTTCACACTTACGGCCATTGAGCAACTCCTTGGTCACCTGGTAAAAATTCACCCACTTGGAAACTGGTTCATATTACGATGGTTTCAGTGTTCCTGGATTCACGTGGTCCTCTTTTGCAACATTCTGATAAGTAAAGTCAAGGAGGAAGCGTGGCTGAATTGTGCCCATCCCCAATTTGTGGCTCTTAAGTTACTTTTACACGTGTTGTATTCTATTTTAATATTTTACTTCATTTTCCCCCCCTCATTTGGAAAAGTCTGGAAGAAGCGAGAACGAAACTGGTAGCCAGAGAATCAAACCTGTGTTTGAAGAAGATCCTCTGTTCGGTCGACAAACATCATACCAACATGCTGCTGTCCATATACCGACCGATATTTACGACGGCTGTAAGTATGGAGAGATTCATATCATCGTTAATGCTCTTTCAGATTTAACAAAATTTGATTTGAATAAAAATGTCTTTTAATTCAGCCATCTTCATGCTCTGTTGTAACCTGTTGTGGTTTGCCGGCTGAGGTCTTGGAGAGCAAGGACTCAGGTGAGGGGCCTGCATGTGATGCAGGGATGGGGCCAGGACCATCAGGGAGTGGAGTGCTGCCTTTGGAGATTGTGGAAGCTGGCAGCAGTGAGGAAGAGGCCCCCGAGGAGCTTGTGCCAAGTGCGCGTACACTCAGGGCTGCTCGAAGGAAAGAGCAGCTGCAGCAGCACAGGCAACTCGGGAGTAAGGCTGCCCCTCCCTCAAGAAATAAAAGCCAGCTGAGAAACTAGAGTTCTTTGCAGGAAACAAAGAAGTTTTCGCACTCAAGCCTTGTGGACATTCGGATTATCTTGGTTTGTGTTTGGAGACTCTTTGTGTTTGAAATGTTTCTTGGCAACTTTATCTAGTGTTCTTGGCAGCCTTGTACAGCCTTGGCAAGGCTCATCCTTATCAGAGACAATGAGTTTGAAACAGCCTTTTAACTGGGAAGGAACGGGATTCGTAAAGAATTATTAAAAGGTTTTGCTGTTACCTCCATTTCGTGCTTGTTTCCTTGGAACAAGGTTTGGGTCAGAACACAATCTTACAGTGAATTGAAGACCCTAACTAGTGTATTTATTTAAAAAAATACTCTTTCTGTTTCTCTAAATGTTATCCAGGCAGAAACATTAATGTCAAAAGCAGTAAGTGGAACAAAGCTTGAGTCCAATTTCTCTGGTAGAACATCAGATCCAGAGGATTATTCTGTGATTCTGAATTTATTAATTTAAAGGTGCATTGCAATTGCTGGATTAGAGTGGAATTTGCTGATATTTTAGGCTTTCAACGGGTTCTTAAGAGGAATTGATAATTTCTGAAGAGTTAATTTATATTCTGAAGGGAGGGGAAGAAAGTGAGATGATTCAAAGGCAAAACCTCCCTTGAAATATTTTAATTTAATCCTGACTTTTCGGGTTGACATATACCTTCATTAAGCCCGTAATGCCAAACTAATAAGTTAGTGGGGGAAACTTTGCCACATGAATATTCAATATAATTTTACCATATGGACAAATGAGCTGGATTAACGTGCTCTTCTAGACACAGTTTAAATAGGAAAGAAGGTGGATCGTGGAAAATGTCAGATTTATACATCATGTGCTGACTGGGGAGGCATTTAATCAGCATAAAGAAGCCATTTCTGGAATTTTTGGAACAGTGACTAGAAGATTGATCTGATCCGGTGGAGCGTTTAGAACCAATATTTCCGTATTTGTCAACATAAGTCATAAACGGAGAAAAATGTAAGCAACAATTACTCTATTTTTCCTTCCTGAAAGGCAAAGAAATATTAGTCTCTTTATTATAAATAAATAAATGTGGTGAATCACCCAGGGTCCTCTTTGGGTGATATGATGGCCATGTAAATTTGATTAATAAATAAATGAAATTCTATATAGTTTCTCAGTCATCCAAGTCACGGCTGTCCCAAAGGTGCTTTTTCAGGAGGCAACTGGACTTTCTTGTTTTTCCTTTGGAAGACGTTTCACTTCTCATCCAAGAAGCTTCCTCAGCTCTGTCTGGATGGTGGGGAATGGAAGGATTTATACTCCTTGCAGACAGCTGGTCATTTGCATCCTTTTAGAGGGTCATTGAGGCCACCTGGAGGTTCATCTGTGTCCTCAGGGTCACCTCAGTGGTACAAATGGTTCCCGTAGTCTGCATTTTTTTCCCTCTGGAAATGCATCCCTACTCCCACACCATTCCAAGGACCTTCATCCGGAATTGTGTAGCTAAACATTTGTAGAGATTCTCAGTCCTCCAGGCCATGGGTGTCCCAAGGGGCTTATTCAAGAGGCAACTGGACTTTCTTGTTTTTTTCCTTTTGAAGATGTTTCACTTCTCATCCAAGAAGCTTCTTCAGCTCAGACTAAATGATGGGGAATGGACCTGGATGACTGAGAATCTCCACAGATCTTTAGCTATACAATTTGGGATGACCATCCTTGGAATGGTATGGGAGTAAGAATGGATTTCCAGAAGAAAAAACAATTGCAGACTACAGGAACTCAGGTGACCCTGAGGACACAGATTAAACCCCAAAAGGCCTCAATGACCCACTAAAAGGGCGCAAATGACCAGCTGTCTGCAAGGAATGTAAATCCTTCCATTCCTCACCATTCAGTCAGAGCTGAAGAAGCTTCTTGGATGAGAAGCGAAATGTCTTCAAAAGAAAAGAAAACAAAACAAGAAAGTCCAGTTGCCTCCTGAAAAAAGCACGTTTGGGAAAATAAATGAAATATTTAACAGGCAGAAGAAATGGCATATACAACTGTAATTGTCAGCATTTGGAAAAGGACAGGCCAAACCTGGATGTTTTGACCCAGGCTTCATAAACTGTAATTATTCACAAACTTGTTTAAAAAACCCAAAACCTATTTTATTGCAATGCTGGGAATTGTTTCCATTCCAACCAGAATTAATCTCAAACAGTCCCCTGAGATAAGCACCTACCTTTCAGTTCTGTGAAGTGCTGCCCAAAACAGAAGTATCCGATTAACTAGAAAAGAAACCAACCAAAGTTGAAGAAAAACCAACTGACGTACAAAAGAGCTTCAAAGATGACTCAGAACCTGTCAAACGACTTTGCTTCCTGCAAAACGTTCGTCATCTTGGCCTGACTTTTATCCCTTATGCGAGGGGCAATCAACTCCCAGCCTTACTCTCAAGTCACCCCTTTTGTTTCAGTTGTTCTCGCCTTCTAGCAGCTCTGCGCCCACGCACACTGGGAACAGGCTCCCCTTGTTCCTCTGCCTCGCTGCTGCCAGACTCCAGAGGCTCTGGAGTCAGCACCCCACTCCTAGATGGCCCTGGCCCCATTTCTGCATCAGACACAGGACCCTCGTCTGAGTCCTCTCCAGACTCCTGGACTGATCCCCGTTCTTCCCCACTGTCCGATTCCACTGCCGTCTGTACTGGCTGCCCGCGAACCACAACACCAGAGTGGAGTCAAGAGAGGAATCAACCTGGAATCATTATGTTCTCGCAAATGGTCAAAGCCCAACCTCTCTTGAATTCTGTTAATTTTTATCTAACATCAATTTAATTCTGCCCGCTAGTTGACTAAATTCTCCTCTATAGTCATAAACAATTCATCAGTTAAACTGGAATTTAACCTCTGAACCTGATTCTTCACACTTGACAGATTACCACTACACCCAAACCCTAAATTATGGTTTAATCCAAAACGGAAGTCAGCGAATCATTCTTCCGTACAGCTTGGCCAAACTTTGTTCTATAAATGAAATCATTAACACCGTCAGAGTGGAATTCAATCATTCTTGACATTAGGAAGAAGGCTCGGATTGTTTTAGCTTGTGCGTTCCCCTTTCCTGTTTACAGCTGGTTTTTATTTGACACCTGAGCAATGGTTCTGATAAATTAAAGATGCACTGGATGTTTTTTTGCTCAATCAGATGGAGTTGGGGATTGGTCGAAACCCCTATTAGTGCTATGAATGCTCTTTAAAAACCATGTTGCTCATACCAAATATAATTAGTGTCTAATTTCCCAGAGGGGTAAGCTGAAATTGAGAAATGTCGCATCTGCGCAATCGTCTACGTTTGTCACTCCCTGGTTAAAACCCGGAATTGATGTGTATATGTGTGTGTGTGTGGGGGGGTGAGTGTCGATCCAGCCTCTGTCCTGTTTTAAAGGATATTGTCCACTAGTTCATCCCTTGGGACATTGTGTTGACAGTTGAACAATGGACTATAAAAGAATGGCAGGCCGGGACAATGTTCGGAATTAAACACGGTTCACGAATGTATGTAAAACGCATTCAGTCACTTGCTCTGAATCTGAACATCAAGACAATGTTTTACACTCATCCTTTTTTTCCTCCTACCCTTCGTTTTATGACTTCCTGATGTGACAATGCTGCATTCTTCCATGTGTCTTGTAACAACCCTGGGACTGTTGTATTGTGTCACACACTTGGCAATTCGCAGTCGAAGGGAAATGAAGGATACTTTCTTCCACATCGAGTTTTAAATATATAATCAAGGGCAGAATGAATGGGTGGATCTCTCCCTCTCTCTTTTTTTCTTTTCTTTTCTGAAAATAGAGTCACTGCTTATTGTCTTCCTTGTCCAAGAATAATTTCAGCCTAGGTTTCAAAGGTTTAGAAGAGAGAGAGAGAGAAAAACAACAACAACAACAACAACAACAACAAAACCATACACATCTTAACTGCAGGTGATTTGTTAGGCTTGTGCACATTTTGAAAACCAGTGAATCTCTGCTGATTGTGAATGTAGTCCATTTGTTTCCCCACTTCTCTACAACCATCCATGGTGTTATGTGTGTGCATTTGTCATGTGCATTTGTGTGACTGCCCCCCAAACACTGTTTTGTGTGTTTGTCTGTGTGTGTGTGTGTGAGACACACACACACACACACACAGAGAGAGAGAGAGAGAGAGAGAGAGAGACAGAGACAGAGACAGAGACAGAGATATTTCAATGATGCATAGACATCACGCTGTTGGGTGCCATCTTGATTTTTTTTTCAACAACATTCCTCTCTCTTCCTCTCTCTGTCTCTGTCTGTCTGTCTGTCTGTCTGTCTGTCTGTCTCTCTCTCTCTGTGTGTGTGTGTGTGTGTGTGTGTGTGTATGTGTCTCTCTCTCTGTCTGTCTCTGTCTCTCTGTCTCTGTCTCTCTCTCTCTCTGTCTGTCTGTCTCTCTCTCTCTCTTTCTCTCACACATACACACAATCACAGATGCCCCCATATAGATGGTGTATTTCTTTGTCATACTCTGTATGTAGCTTTTCAATCCTTCTTTATCTTCTTTATCTTCTTTCTAAAGCTTATATGCAACCATTTGTTTCTCACCTTCTCTGAAAACAGTGGCATCTATAGTGTGTGTGCATTTTGATTGTGCAGTTCTGGCTGCCATCTTGTTTTTTTTTCAACAGGTCTCTCTCTCCCCGTTTCTCTCTCTCTCTCTCTCTCTTTATTCCTTTCTCTCTCTTTCTATCTGTCTCTCCCTTATCTCATTTTCTTTCTCTCTCTTTTTCTCTCTTTCTTTCTCTCTCTTTCTCTTTCTTTCTCTCTCTCTTCTCTCATTTTCTTTCTCTCTCGTTCTTTCTCTTTCTCTTTTTCTTTCTCTTTCTCTCTCTCTCTCTCTCTTTCTTTCTCTTTCTCGTTCTGTCTCTCTCTCTTCTTTCATTTTCTTTCTCTTTCTCTCTTTTTTCTCTCTTTTTTCTCTCTCTCTTTCTCTCTCTCTCTTTCTCTCTCTCTCTCTTTCTCTCTCTTTCTCTGTCTCTGTCTCTATCTCTCTCACACACAGAGACATATCCCAGATGCCCCTCCTCTATAGATTGTGTATTTCCTTGTTATAAGCGGCAAGGTGAACTTTTTCACTCTTTCTTTACCTTCTCGTCTTAGCTTCTCCTCAAAGCTTGTATTGGAGCTGGTTATTTAATTAATGGCGGGCTCGAGATTATGACATGAAGAACTGGGATGCACCGATTCATGGACCACAAGCGTACAAGGAAAGGAGGGAAGTGAGGATAATTCGCTTGACAATCCTGGCTGATGTTTTCTTTGCCCGAGTCTCGGCAATCTCATCAAGCATTCAGCCGGCGTTAGGTCTGCTTCCTCTGATTATTCACCGAAGTCTCTGCGGTCTTTTGATCCCCAACTATACCTTATTGTACATATCAATTTTGAGCTTTTCAGGCATAGATGCTTTGGGGAGCGATGGTGGGGAATGCAAACGCTGCTTCTTCTTTTTTTCAAAGCAGCCATTCGGTGATGAATTTTGCAGAGTGGATTTAATGAAAGTCCTCTGGAAGATGATACAATTTACATTCCAAACTTTTTGGGGGGGGTGGGGGGGAGGGGGCAAATTTAATCGATTGACTGGCCGATTGAGAGCTCTTGGTTTGTGTGGCAGGCCCCAAGAATCTGGGAGACCAGTCACAAGTCTGTTTAGGGGAAGGCTTTGTAGGATTGTGTGGATTGTGGCCGTTTCCATCACAAAGCCTCTCCAGCGAACCGACAGTTATTGGCACCCTTCAGACAGATTAACTGGTTTCCCCGAGAGGGAAGGATTAGATGGACAGGCTGGCTGATGCGTTTAAGTCAGTCCCAGGAGAATTTGCGATGGGACAATTTATTTCAGAGATTACTCTCCTGGATGGAGACTGCATGCATAAAATAGCTGGTCGGGGCACTTTGTGTGAGCGGCTCTTTACAAGGCTCCGGTTTCTTTCTATGCTTTTGGAACTTGGTCTTTTTTTCTTCCTTCCTTCCCTCCCTCCCTCCCTCCTGCACTCCTTCCTTTTCCCTTTTCCCTTTTCCCTCCATCCCTCCTTCCTCTTTTCTTCTTCCCTTTCATCCTCCCTTCATCTTTCTTCCCTCCCTCCATCTTTCTCCCTTCCTTTCCTCCCTCCTTCCCTCCCTCCCTCCCTTCGTCCCTCCATCTTCCTTCCCTCCCTCCATCTTCTTTCCTTCCTTTGTTCCTTCCCTCCCTCCCTTCATTTTCTCGTTCTCTCCCTCCCTCTATTTTCCTTCCTCCCTCCCTCCATCTTTCTTATTCCTCCCTCCCTCCCACTATTTTCCTTCCTTCCTTCCTTCCTCCCTCCCTCCCTCCCTCCTCCCTCTTCCTTCCTTCTTTCCCCTCCATCTTTCTTTCCTCATTCAATCTTCCTCTCTCCCTCCATCTCCCTCCCTCCATCTCTCCATCCCTTCCTCCCTCCCCCCCTTCCTTCCTTCCTTCCTTCTTTCTTTCCTTCCTTCCTTTCTTCCCACACTTTTTGGGTGTTTTACAACATTAGAGTGTTCCCAACTGTATTTCATTTATGCCAGTTAGTTCTCAAAATTGATCTACATAAGCCACATACGTATTCTGAAGCCAAGTCAAAGAGTTTTCAGTGGACATTCAAATTATTAGAAAGTTGTAGTAGTGGAAGAGAGAACACTTCTGTTCAAGTAATCCACCATTACTTGAAGAAGAAGTCAACGAACAAGTCCTGAATCTGGGAAACCCAGCTCTTACTTTCTCAGACACCATAATTCCCCTTCATTGTCTAAGAGCAGATTGACTACTAGAATATTAATCAGGTTCAAAGGTCATTCTTGTTATGATGCTCTCCATAGAAACATTAGGAATGCTTTTGCATATGTACATAATAGATCAAAAACCCAGCTCATAAAAATGATCCGGCGAGGACCAACAGTGGTATCATTATGATGAATTGACTGCTCATCAGTCTCGGTTGATTTGTATCTATCATGCAGCTTTAATCCACCCTCGTGTGTAAAGTAATTCCAAAAACTAACTTGGTTCTCAAGTGCACCAAGCTTTTTCTTTGAAAATGTGCACTCGGCAGTGGATTTAATTTCCAGACACAACTTGTCTCACTCTCATCCCGATGAACCCTCCAGTGGATGGATGGATGTTTATTCTTGTTTTACTTTCCAAGTTTACTCCTGTGGGGGCGGCGTCTACATTTTGTTCTAAAGAAATCATAAGTATCTCAATATTCCTGTCTCCCAAGGCAGTAGAAGCTGTGAGTGAAGTGCCTTATGTATATGCATAAAAGAAAATCAGTCTAAATTCAAAATTTCACTGTTGGGTTTTTGAGCGTTTGATGCTAGAACCCGGAAGAGTTTACAAATGCTTTAGTGGAGCATTAACCATGGATTGCTCATCCCTAATAACAAGCCATATAAGCAAGAACACATGAGTAAGAGGGAACCTGGACCCTATAGGAGAACAGTTGTGTGTTTAGGGAATTACTCTTAACTACTCAATGCAAAATTGGAGATAAATTTGACCCATAACCACATCACAATCTTCACAAACAACAAACGAACACTTGGGTATGAATCATAATTTGCGGGGTAGCTTAAAATACTGAGAATAAATAGGGGGGTACATTTTTACCTGGAAATGATTGATTTGGTAGTAGCATTCTGTTATTGAAGAGTTATAACTATGAGGAACTGTTAGGCAGGATAGGTAGGCTAAGATTTATGCTGCTTGAAATAATGTTTCACCCAAAATATTAGTAGGTAGATACATTTTCTAATTGCTGGGAGAACCTGGGGGTGGAGAGCGAAGAGGGATCAGCCAAGAATCCCTACATAGCCACAAGCAAACTAAGTCCAATCTCCCTTGAATTCCATGGACTCTAATCCAACTCCTAGCAGATGCTTAGTTGAGAAGATTCCTGTTTGTAGGCATGAGTAGCAATAAATCAGTTGAATTGAACCTTCATCTGTGGACCTGGTCTTTTGTGCCTAACATCAATCAATCAATCACAATAGAGCTGGAAGGGACCTTGGAGGTCTTCTAGTCTAACCCCGTACTCAAGAAGGAGATCCTATACCATTTCAGGCAAGCGTCTATCCAGTCTTTTGTCCCAAGGGTGCTTTTTTTTTCAAGAGGCAAACGGAATTTCTGGTTTTTCTTTGAAGACACTTCACTTCTCATCCAAGAAGCTTCTTGGATGAGAAGCTGTGATATGTAAAAGTATACCTGTGAAAATATAAAGCAATGGTAATGCCATTTTCAGCCTCTGTGTTAACCTAAGACAATTTACTGAAATATCATGTAAGAATATTCTGTATTGTTTTGTATAAAGGTCATATATTTGGCAGGTCATTCTGTCCAGTGTCATGTTAATGATGGATATTACTGGGCATGGAAATGGGCAAACAGGATAGGGAAACAGATGGTATGCTACAATAGTAGGGTGTTGCACAGGGTGATGCATAGCTGGATAGATTGCGAATCTGGAAAGGGGCAGAGACTGTATATATTTGAAAATGTGTATAAATCCCATGATCTGACCCAACCGGGTTCCAAGAGATCATACACAAGATAAAGGCAGCAGGCCCCACCTTTTAAAGTTTAATCTACGAATTTGTTTCTTCACAGATAAAAGGCTGCTTCCAACTAATTAGCTCCAACAAGAAAGAGCCTTGCCAAGTTGTTTGTCAAGGCTGTCAAAAATCCAGAGATAAGAACTAGTTTACAAGAGTTTGCAAATACTATGATGTCCCAAGACTGAGCTTCAAAGACACTTCTTCAAACCTAGCTTTTGTCCTCTTGAGGGAGGGGCCATTACCTTGCAGCCTTACTCCCGAGTCGCCCGTGCTGTTGCGGCTGCTCTTTCCTATGAGTAATCCTGCGCACACGCGCACTTGGCACAGGCTCCTCGGGAACCTCCTCATTGTTGCTGCCAGCCCCACAATCTCTGAAGGCAGCAGTCCACTCCCTAATGGTCCTGGCCTCTCATCTGATTCCTTGCTCTCCTCCACCGTCCGCACCTGCTGCCGGCTAACCACAACACCCCAGCCTTCCTAGGAAACATGTCTACTGTGGCTCCACTCATTAGCACAGAATTCCCTTTTGCAAAAGCTCTGTAATAAAGCTCTTATTTATTGTTCAAGTGTCTCCAGTTGTATGCAAGGTGAAATGTCTTCCAAGAAAGTCCACTTGCCTCTTGCAGGAAAAAAACAAAGCACATTTGGGACAACCATGATTTGAATGACTGAGAATCTCCAAAGACATGTTGAGCCTCTTCTTAAAAGCTTCAGTGATGGAGCACCCACAACTTCTGAAGACAAGTTGTCCCACTGGTTAATTCACGAATGCATCCTTCTTATGCTATCTATTAGCTAAAGTTGCCTAAATTAGAGTCAGGGGTGTCTGTAGAGGAAGGCTTCAAAAAAAATAAAATAAAGTCAAGATGGTAGCTTCACGTGATCACAGCTGGCCTCCTCTTAACTACTGTCTGCCTTGTTCACCGATCAATATTCTCTGGAGCCATCTGGCAACGATTAAACTATGAAAGTCAGCCAAGTGTTAAAACAAGTACAAATGTTTTCTATTGCCGTGTTTCCCAACCTGGACAATTTTAATACTTGGCTGACTTTCACAATTTGACCATTGCTGCTTGGCTTAAGGGACTATTAACCTCTGGGCTAGAAAGAGGTCAGTACCTCTCTGGACATGGTTTTTATTCTCTCAGCCTCTGCTCCTTTCTAAAATATGCAATAATAATAATAATATCCTATTTTAGAGGACAGCTGTTACAGATGACAATGAAAACATAAGCAAATATTTTCAATGTATTTGATAAATACTGAGATGGTGGATTAATGAAGGAATATAAGGATCTAGTCCCCAAATTTGTTGACATCTGCTATACAGGTAGTCTTTGATTTACGACCACAATCGAGCTCAAAATTTCTGTTGCTAAGCAAAACAATTGTTAAGTGAGTTTTGCTCTTCTTTACAATCCAAGTTGTTAAGTGAATCACTGCAGTTGTTAGATTAGTAACACTGTTGTTAAGCGAAACTGGCTTCCTTCCCCGTTAACTTTACTTGTCAGAAGGTAATAAAAAGAGGATCACATGACCCAGGGACAGTACTGTTGAGGTATTGGGACTGAAGAGCTGACCAGCAGCTGTAATGCTGATGCAATGTAAGGCTGATGCAATGTAAGGCGGATGTAATGTAAGGCGGATGCAATGAAGATGAATCAGCATTGGTATTGGCTTTTTAAGGCTATGTATGGGTCCACAGAAATTTTTACCCTTTTAAGAGGTGTTTATATAAGGCAGCCATTAGAGGGCCTGTTTTCTCTTTCCTTGTGTCCTGTATCCATTTGCAGAGTTCTCCATGTAGAGTTAAGAAGATTGATTGCTTGTCAGGTGTTTGCCTACCACTTATATTTCTGTATATGTCTTGTAGATAAACCACTATTAAATGTCTAAGTCTCTGTGTTCTGTGTTTTGCTCCTGGATTGTCTCATAATGGTAGTCATGCTGCAAACACTCTGACAACTATGAGCATCATAAATGTGAGATGATTGTCAAGTATCTGAATTTTGATCGCAGGCCATGCGGAAATGGTCGTAAGCGTGAAAAATGATCATAAGTCACTCTGTTCACTTCCATTGTAATTGCAATCATTAAATGAACTGTCGTAAGTTGAAGACTACCCGCGGAGGTGATTTTCTTCCACAGACAGGGATAAGAAGTCTAAATAATAGAGCGATACCCCTTGTAAGCTGTTCCTGAATTGGATGAGGAGACTGTGCCGTTATCCTTCTTATTTAAAGAGTAATTAAAATACACCAAGAGCAGCTGTTTAAAAAAGGAAAATTACCTTGGCCCGAAGAAGTAGAAATGAAAAATTAATTCTGAATGAATTTATCCAATTCTCTTTAAAGTCCCAATTAACCATTCATGCAGGCTTTTAATGCATGATTCATAGGATAGTCTACACTGTACATATTCCTTTTGAAATGCTTTAGATTTACTATGCAAAATTGCAGAAAATAGATAGAAATGGCCTTTATAGATATGTGGTCCCTGTGCCTGGTTAATGGTTTTCATCACTCCCTCTTTTTGACGGAAAATAGCACTGGATAAGAATTTATGACAGGACATAATGGCGTGATCATGATCAATGATTAAAAATAGAACAATATTTAGACTATTGCATAGGATAACGAGAATAAAATTTCCCTTTCCTTTCCTTTTCCTTTTTCCTTTTCCTTTTCCTTTTCCTTTCCTTTCCTTTCCTTTCTTTTTTCTTTCCTTTTCCTTTTTCCTTTCCCCTTTTCCTTTTCCTTTCCTTTTTTCTTTCCCTTTTCCTTTCCTTTTTCCTTTCCTTTTTCCTTCTCTTCCCTTCCATTTCCTTCCCTTCCCTTCACCATCTATTTGCTTCCTTTTCTTTTCCTTTTTTCTTTTTCCTTTCCTTTCCTTTCTTTTCCTTTTGTTTTTCCTTTCCTTTTCCTTTCCTTTCCTTCCTTTTTCCTTTCCTTTTCCTTTCCTTCCCTTTCCTTCCCTTCTTCCTTTCCTTTCCTTTCCTTTCCTTTCCTTTCCTTTCCTTTCCTTTCCTTTCCTTTTCTTTCCTTTCCTTTCCTTTCCTTTCCTTTCCTTTCCTTTCTTTTTCCTTTCCTTTCCTTTCCTTTCCTTTCCTTTCCTTTCCTTTCCTTTCCTTTCCTTTCCTTTCCTTTCCTTTCCTTTCCTTTCTTTTCCTTTCCTTTCTCCTGTCCTGTCCTGTGAAGGGTTGGTGGTTTCTAAATCTCTCAGCAGATATTCAAAATAGGTAGTTATTAACATTTTTTATGCAGCAGATATAATAATACATTCAAAGGAATGGAAACACAATTGACTTTTGTCATGCTTTTTAGATGATTCATATTAGTTTAATAATCTTAGCTGGGTTAATCAGATTTTAACACAAGGAGCTGCAATTTTAAATTGTCAGCATATTGATGTATTCTATTCCTGAAATTTGGAATTAATCGGTTTTGAAGTCATTTCTGAAAACATTCCTGGATTATTCAGGGAGATACTACCGTATTATAATCCACTGTTTGGAAAGACATGAAATTAGAATCTTAAACTACCGGTAACTCTTCTCTTAATTGGTGTGAATCTTTTATCCCTGATGTTCATACGTTTTTCTTTAGCTGTTAGATAGTAACACCGTATATTGCAATAATATCTATTGTCATTTTATTTGGGTTAAACAAATGCATTTTATGACTATTGTTGTCTGGCATGGCAAATTGTTGCAAATCTTTTGACAGAAATATTTCCCTCTTGCATAACAAATTGAATCTAGGAACTGAATTTGGAAAGAGTTGGTAACATTATAACAGGCTGTGCTCCCAACATTTGCTAATGATCTGCATGTCATCACAAGACAATTCAGGAGCTTAGCAGTAACAACAGAAACAAACAAAAGCTGGAAGTATTATACAATGTAAAGAATTTATTGCATGTTTTTGGAAAATTGTTTGATATGTAAATACCAGCTGTTGAGTAAGCTTATTATCATTGGCATCATGGATTTTTTTGGGGGGCAGGGGGAGATACCAAGCAGCTTACTCTATCTTATATTTGATAAATAAATTCAGATATTCGCTTTATTAAGTAAGAAAACTCAGTTTGCATTATTTATATTTGTGAGTGTCATTTTGTGCCCAAATCTGAAATACAGGTAATCCTCAATTTATGACTGTAATTGAGCCCAACATTTATGTTGCTAAGTGAGATACTCGTTAAGTGAGTTTTGCCTCGTTTTATGATTTTCTGTCAACTCATCAAACATCCCTATGCCTGTTTTAGTAGTTGCCATAAAAAAGGGGGGGAATCTGATTTATGACACCACCTGTGAGGGGGGCGGGGACAGGATCATAGGGTACTGTAAATGATATAGGCCAGAGTTGGTGTCAAGTCATAAAACATTTTGTATACACGTTTTATAGTTGACAACAGAAAGAAGGGAGGGAGATTCAAAGAGCAGGTGGCAGTATGGAATCGAAAGTACTGTCATGCCCCTGGTGGAGTCTGACTCTGAGGAAGAGGAGGAACAGTCAACAGGGAGTGGGAGTGTGGCTCCAGAGGTGGTGGAGGAGGCTGAGGAAGGGCAGAGGCCAGCTGAGCAGTCAGAGGAGGATCCAGGCCCATCCTCTATCCATCCTAGGTCACACAGGGAGGAGAGGATCAGGGAAAAGTGAGGTCTACTCAAGAGGAGATTACCATGATCCTCCTCGTAGCTTGCACGTGGGAGCTATGTATATAAGTTTGCAACTGCGCAGTTGGAATTGCTGAAGTCAATTTAGTGTTCACCTTGAAAGAGGCTTATCTTTGCTGGTGTTATTCCCATGGACTTTTCTCAGCTATTCAGGAAAATAGCCGAGAAAAGTCCATGGGAAGAACACCAGGAAAGAGTTTATAATTAGTTATCTCGGCTTGCTTCAGAACTTTCATCAGTGCGGTTTGGTTTGGTTTTCTGTTTGCCTCCTTATTTACTTTTGTGACTTTAAACTGTGCCTAATAAAACAGTGAAGTTAAGTTGAAGGCTTTACCGGACTTTAATATATGTTTTGGGTTTTGGGTTATTTTGAGAGACTACGGTTCATCACAAGTACATTCCATTCATATTTTCTTCAAAGACTGATTAGATGACTGAAGCTTCTGCTGCAAAAAAATCTAATTGGAGAGCATGATTGATGATTCTTGGCTATGGATGTTTTTCGTTGGATGATACACCCAGAGGGGTGGGGCAGGAAAAGCAGGATCAGGGGTGACAGTGAATTACGGTATTACAGAAAGTGACAAAACAGGCCTATTATTCACCCTGCAAAGCCTGCAGAGGTGTTTTTCAAGCCTCTGGGAGGCCAAAAAAGGCCTCAAACCAGCCGAAAATCAGTTGTGAGGTGCTGCTGGTAAGGTGGCAGCGGAGGGGGGATTGCACACGTATGCACGGGGGACGCATTGCCTTCCGGGTGCTGACGCATATGAGTGAGCGCGTGCAAGCACACACACAATTTTTGGCACAGGAGCCCAAAAGGTTAGCACTATATATTGCAATAATATCCATTGCCACTTGGTTTGAGTGAAACAAATGCATTTTATGGCTATTCATTCCCCAATTCTGCTTTCTTGAAAATTACAGTTGGGATTTTTTTTTTTTGGGGGGGTGTTCATGCACATTTTTAGCCATTAAGAAAGAACCAAGCTTCTCAAAACAATTAAATTTTTAATGACCGGTTTTTCAACTGAGCTGACTTCACCTTATCAAGAGTGGCTGATGGGATATGTAGTATGCCCAATCTGCTAGATTGAATTGGATGCATAGTGCCAGGTGCTAAGAGTGAGGAAGACTTGCTGAGTTCAAAGCACTGAAGAATTTATTATTTCTACCAATATACAGTATAAGAAGCAGGTGGACTAACAGTTAAAGGTAAAGGTCTATTGTGGCAATGCAGTGTTTCCAAACAAATGACATGTTTAACTCCACCTTCCATACCAGCTTGTTCATTTCTACAGGTTAGACTCTTGGAAGTGAAAGGGATGAGTGTGAAAAATCTCCCCTTCTACTTCCTCCATAATACAGGTAGCCCTCGACTTACAACATTGCACTTAGTGACAGTTGAAAGTTACAGTGGCACTGGAAAAATGGACCTATGACCATTTTTCACACTTATGACCATTGCAGCATCCCTGTGGTCATGTGATTTACATTCAGATGCTTGACAACTGACTCATATTTATGACGGTTGCAGGGTCCCCTGGTCACGTGATCCGCTTTTGCAACCTTCTGACACTAAGGATCCAGGTTTGGGTCAGACCACAGTGATTCACTTAACAAACATGGCGAGAAAAGTCATAAAACGGGATGAACTCACTTAACACATGCCTCACTTAGCAACATAAGTGTTGGGCTCAATTGTGGTCATAAGTTGAGGACTGTCTGTATGGCTTAGGGAATCATCCTTGTCTTATGTTCATTGGTCATAAGTCGAGGTCTAACTGTATTGCTTAGGGAAACATCCTTGTCTTAGATTGCTTCTTATTAGTGTTCAGCTGAGCTGCTTGGCTCCTACTTAGATGACATCTATGGGAACCTTTTTATGAATAAATGATGGTATATTTTGAAGGCAGCGGTTTGCGAATTGAAGTTAAGGAAAGAGAAAAAGCGCACACAAATTTACTTTTCCAGGGCTGACTTTAATCCTTTGTTAATCAACATAGACTTAGGATGGCTCTTCAGTGTGTTTACCTCCAAACTTCAAAATGCTATCAGGAAGGAGGAGGAGAAGGCAAAGGGGATGAGGAAGGGGAAGAAGGAAGAAGAAGGAGGAGGAGGAGGAGATTTAAAATATTGGAAGATAGATGGAGAGAGAGAGAGAGAGAGAGAGAGAGAGAGATGATAGAGAAATAATTGATATCTAGATAAATCAATAAAATATTGATGCAGAAGAAAAAGAGGAAGAGGAAGAAAAACAATAACAAAAACAGATTGATAAAACTCCATCTGATGAGTTAAACCTAGGTTTGTTCCAATTAACTGAATGCCAGCTGTTGCCTAGCGTGAGTGAGTTATTTCAGCCCATAAAGGAGGCATTTAAAGGAGAAGGAAAGCTGCAGCTATTTATCAATATTGTAATGAAGCATTAATTGTTTGTTCCATCAATTATTAATGTAGGAGCCTCGAGAAACCACCTCGCCTCCCCCTTTTTGAAAATGATTTTTAAAAAACCCTCAATCTGTTTGGTCTGCAAAAGAAAATGCCAGAAACTAATATTATTATTCTCTTTTTATTTGTTTTTTTGTTTTGCATAAATAACTCCAGACTTAGTCCATTTAGACTCCTTCTATCTTTAGCCCTTTAGCACTTCCCCAATCATGCTTATGAATATAAATTTTTATTTTATTTTATTTTACTTTTTTTTTTTTTTTTGGTATTTCAAGTTAATTCTGAAGCTGGCCTGGCCTATGAATATTAATGTTCACACAGCTGATCTCTCTCTCTGCAAATGATCACATCCATAAACATGAAAACACGGTTAACTTACAGTAATGAGCACGCTCTTGGAATTTGGATCCCCAGCTGGCTTTACAAGCCTAATATTACATTTAATGCTATATTCTTCTCTTCTGTCTCATTCTTACTCCCTCTGGATCCTCTGTTATTAATTTAGCCTCCCTCCAGAAAGTGGGGCCTCTGTTAACTCCCGTGGGCGATGCAAAACATGGTATTATTTTTATATATTTGTGAATAGGCTATTGTGATAAAAAATAAATAAATCTACCATTCAGGTATTCAGACAACTGAAAACTGGAGACACGTAAACAATATATAAGAGCTTTTGCAAAAGGGAATTCTGCCCTTGGGCAGAAAACATTTCCCCCAGGAGGGCTGGGGTTTATATACAGGTTCAAGTATACAGTCTCTGCACCTTTCCTGGGTTCACAATCTATCCAAGCTACGTATCTCCCTATCCAGCACCCCTGTTACTATAGCATAACATCTGTTTCCTTGTCCTGTTTACCTGTTCCCATTTCCAGTAATTTCCATCATTAACATGACACTGGTCAGTGTAACCTGCCAAATATGTAACCTTCCTACAAAACAATAGAGAATTGTCACATAACATTCCAATAAATTATAATAGGTTAACACAGTGGTTAAAGATGGTGTTACCATTGCTTTATATTTTCACAGGTATATTTTTATATATCACACTATGATCCAAAAAATCCACAGTTGTGCAGATAGTCTTTGGCTTACAACATTTAGTGACCATTTGAAGTTACAGTGGTGCTGAAAAAATAACAATAGATCAACAGAAGCACCTAGAAATGCCTTTGTTGACTGCTCTCCCTGTTATGGATATTAAATTTTTAAACCAGCCTAAAACTGGGCATGCTTTGAAGAAGAATTTGATAGCTAAATACAACTGTGGGATCCTTCCCGCTCTTTGGGCTTGGTTGGTTTTCCTTGCAGATGTTTCGTTACTGAACTAGGTAACTTCATCAGTGCATCTGTGATGCTGTTATGTAATTGGGTAACAAAACATTTGCAAGACAACAAGCAAGCTCAAAGAAGATCAAGGACCCCACTGTTCAACACTTTAAATGTTCTCTTCCTTTGGAAACATATCTGTCTTTTCTAAAGCATTTTTTTTTAAGTGAAGGGGACCTAGCATTCATTTAGAAATAGAATGATAGGGTTGGAAGGAACCTTGGAGGTCTTATAGTCCATCCCTTTGTTGAAGCAGGCAAATGTCTCTTCTTGAAGCTTCTAGTGATGGAGCTTGCACAATTTCTGAAGGAAAGTCGTTCCACCGATTCATATTAATTGTTCTCACTGCCAGGAAATTTCTCAGTGTGGTGCGGTAGCCTAGAGATGGAGCTCTCACCTCACAATCAAGAGTCTGTGAGTTCGACCCTAGGTAGAGGCAGATATTTCTCTCTCTGAGAATATATCTGCTGAACAAAACTCCACATTGGTGACAGGAAGAGCATCGGCCAGTAAAAACTCTGCTGGCTCCATTCAGTTGCCCAGACTCCACCTCTGTATTATGGGATCGTTAAAAGAAGACAATGCCTGTCAGGACATTTCTCCTCAGTCCTAAGTTAGATCTCTCCTTTTGATAAGCTTCCATCCATTACTTTTGGGGAATCTCTTTTGGTGCACGGCACAGTACAATCACAACTTTACACATGTGTGTTTTATTTCCTCCCGTCCTTTTGCAGCTACCATCGTGCTGAACGAACTGAACTGGACAGGTGCATTAGATGAAGTCTTTAAAAAGAACAGGGAGGAAGATCAAAGTCTGCTGTGGCAAGTTTTCGGCAGCGCGACCGGTCTCGCTAGATACTACCCAGGTAATCTTCCATCTTGTCGGTCGATATTCCCTATCATGCCTCTTGCCTTCTTCTCTAGACTTGCTCCATGGAAATCAGGGGATATATTTTTAATGGGGCTGGAGGGGAAGAGGCAGATGGTTTTCCTCTCTGATATAATGCTCTTTGAATAGAAAATAGAATAAAATAGGAATTGGAATTGGAATTGGAATTGGAATTGGAATAGGAATAGGAATGGAATGGAATGGAATAGAATAGAATAGAATAGAATAGAATAGAATAGAATAGAATAGAATAGAATAGAATAGAATAGAATAGAATAGAATAGAATTCTTTATTGGACAAGTGTGATTGGACACACAAGGAGTTTGTCTTTGGTGCAAATGTTCTCAGTGTACATAAAAGAAAAGATACAGTCATCAAGAATCATCAGGTACAAACACTTAATTATAGTCATAGTGTACAAATAAGCAATCAGATCATACTAGGAAACAGTCAATATAAATTGTAAGGATACAAGCAACAAAGTTATAGTCATACAGTCACAAGTAGGAGGGGATGGGTGATAAGAGGGTGATGAGAAGATTAATAGTAATAGTAGTGCAGACTTAGTAAATAGTTGAACTGTGGAGGGAATGGCATGTTTAGCAGAGTGATGGCGTTCGGAGAAAAAATGTCCTTGTGTCTAGTGGTTCTGGTGTGCAGTGCTCTATAGCGTAGTTTTAAGGGTAGGAGTTGAAACAGTTTATGTCCAGGATGTGAGGGGTCTGTAAATATTTTCACAGTCCTTTTTTGGACTCGTGCAATATATACAGGTCCTCGATTGAAGGCAGGTTGGTAGTAATTGTTTTTTCTGAAGTCCTAATGACTCTCTGAAGTCTGTATCTGTCCTGTTGGGTTGGAGAGCCAAACCAGACAAACATAGAGATGCAGATGACAGACTCAATAATTCCTCCGTAGAAACTGGTTCAGCAGCTCCTTGGACAGTTTGAGCTTTCTGAGTTGGCGCAGAATAGTCTTAAATAGTCTGAATAGTCAAAAGTCTTAAAAATGTTAAGGGCAAAAGAAGAAGAAGAAAAAGAAGCTTCCCTGATATTTAATTAACTCTAGCCTCTTCACCAAAAATGAGATGGGATATGGGATGGAGTCTAGTTGACATTTTCAAGAAGTGCATTAGCTTTTGTCAGTCGGCTGCCTTCTCCTATATCACCGTTGTAAGAGCAGTTAAGGTGACATCTGGCAATTCTTGAATCAGCAGCTAGAAAGGCAATTTGGCTTCGTTAAATTGAAAAGTGGCAAGACTGGGTTCTTTTCTTTTTAAAGGGTGCTCTAAATTGTCTCCAGTGTCCCCGAAGGCTAAGGTCATCTACTGGAGCTGAGACTGATGAATACAAAACAAAAGGACCTCGTTAGATCCATTTAGCCAGTTCCTCTCTTTAGCAGAGGCACTGTAGTAATTCATTTAAATTGGGAGTATCTTTTCAATATCTGCAGGCCGTTGGTAGCTCCCACTCCATTTATATATTCTAGGAGGCTGATCTAATGAACTTGGTTGAAGAGTCTTTTAAAGGATTTTTAAAAAAATTAAGAAGAAGAAAACATTCTTAATCTCTTTTTAATGCAGTATTTTTCTCTGGCAGGCTGTAGGTGGTAACTGAATTTTATGGCGTAAATTTGGCTTAAGTTAAATGGAATTGAAGGGTTCTGGGTGAACTCTGAGCCTGATGGTATTATTGGAGATATTTCATTTTCAAACTAGGCAGCATCACAATCCTAACCCTAGCACTGATGATGTTGCCTAGTTTGGGTAATGAAATGTCTGCAAGAAAACCACCAAGCTCAGAGAGCACCAAGGACCTCAGACCTCCTTCTCCTCCTCTTCCTCTTCCTCCTCCTTCTCCCTTGGGTTGGCTTCAATATGCTCATCAATAGGCGGATTATGAGATGGAATGGAATAGAATTGGAATGGAATGGAATGGAATGGAATAATAGAATAGAATAGAATAGAATAGAATAGAATAGAATAGAATAGAATAGAATTCTTTTATTGGCCAAGTATAATTGGACACACAAGGAATTTGTCTTCGGTATATATGCTCTCAGTGTACATAAAGGAAAAAATTACATTGATGGGGGCACCATTGCAAATTCAGGTCATTGGCAAAATGTAAGCAAGTCTTCCAAGGCAGGTCAAGTTGTTGTGTAGTTGAGCTCCTGGAGAGAAGACGTTTGATGGAAACAGGAATGAGATTTTGAATTCCACCCTATCTTCTCTGATACTGAGCACTTCAAGGTTTCTGACTTTTGAGGAAAGAACTAAAACCAAGGACCTATATTTGTGATTCTCAGCTGTATTACTTTGAGTTCTAACAAACATTTTCCATTGAGACAGAAACAACTTTTTCTGATCCCTCTCTCCCTCTGTTCCTCTCCCTCTCCTCACCCTCTCTCTCAATCTTTCTGTCTTTCTTTCTCTCTCTTTCTGTCTCTTTTCCTCCTCCTCCTCCTCCTCCTCCTCCTCCTCCTCCTCCTCCTCCTCCTCCTCCTCCTCCTCCTCCTCCTCCTCCCCTCCTCCTCCCCCCTCCTCCTCCTCTCCCGAAACCTCACACCCTTCTAATTCTGATGATGTGGATCATGAAACATTTACAGCAAAACAATAAAACTCAGAGAGCATCCAAGCCTCCCCCCATTTCAACCCTGAGCTGCAAATATTCTCCTTTATGAAAGGCTAAGCTGAAGTTTCTAGAAGTCATTGCTTGCAGAAATGAGCCTTGATTTATGATTTAGAAGCCAAGGAAGATTAGGAGCTCCTGCTCATTTCATTCCTCCCTGGCTCCCACTTTGCTTCCTATTTGCTCACGGTTGTCAGTGTTCCAGCAATTGCCCAAATTAAATCATGAGCCTCAAGCCAAGCTTTAAAAGAATCCAAAATATTTATTAGGAGCAACGTGTCAGCATTGACCCCCGTGAAGCCAACTCTTCATGGCTGCGTGTCATCAATCACACTCTCCAATGAAGGATTTTCCTGGTCTGGTAGCCTAGGCTACAATCCTTGTAAGATAAGCATGGAATGTACTTCTGGTTTGAATTGCCATACTGCTCCTTCAGGTTTTTTCCCCCACCTGCTTATGGCAGCTCGAAAACAGGCATAGGAATGCTTTACAAGTTGACAATGGGCAGTCCAAAAGTCCTCTTTTATTTTGCTTTTGAGAGCATCTTTGTTTTTTCAGAAAACCCGTGGAATAACAGTGGGTGGGACAGAGAATCTAACACCACCCTCCCAATCAATTTATGGAAATTGAATTTATACTTAGACATGGAATTTACATAATTCTTAATCAGTGCTTCAGGTTCCTTGAAAATCTAATTTGGACGATCTCCAGTGGAAGAATGTTGGAGGAACCCTGAATTATTAAATTTCATTATCGAATATATGCATATTCAAAGTGTGGACTATCCTACAAGTCCCCAAAACAATTTGAGCCTCATAAATTGTTGGTCTCGTTTATTTCCACTGAAGGGAGTCTACAAATAGATTTTTTTTCCTTGAATGGGAATGGGAATAATGAACAGATAATGATGATTTCTTTAATCTGTTTTTTAAAATCAGTTGGCTGTTTTAAAAAGTGGCAATTTTGCCACTGAGTTGGCAGGAAGTATGAAACCCTGCTTAGTGTTGGTTAGGTTATTTATTTAAACAAATTCCAGTCTGAAAGTCTCTTCCAACTCTGTTATTGTGCCTAACGACAATTAACATTCATTCTTTGGAAGCCTTCCATTAATACTTTTTTGAAAAGGAAAAAGTGTGTGTGTTTTGTTCTGTGCATTTCATTACTCCATATATTTTGACTTTCACAGTTCTATCAGCTCTTGAACATAGGCAGTCCTTGACTTATAACAGTTCATTTAGTGATGGTCACAATATTGTAGTCTCACTTCAAGTAGGCCCAGTGGTGCGATTCAGATAACAGATGATCAGAGTTGGAAAGAACCTTGTAGGTCATCTAGTCCAACCCCTTGCCCAAGCAGGAGACCCCACACCATCTCTGACAGATGGCACTCCAATCTCTTCTTGCAAGTCTCAAGTGATGAAGCTCCCAGCACTTCTGAGGGCAACTTCTGTTCCGTGGGTTGACTGTTCTCACTGTCAGAAAGTTTCTCCTTATTTCCAGGTTGAATTGTTCAGTTTCCTTGTTCAGTTTCCATCCATTATTCCTTGTCTGACCTTCGGGTGCCTTGGAAAATAGCTTGACCCCCTCCTCCTCTCTGGGGTAGCCCCTCAAATATTGGAAGACTGCTACCATGTCTCCCCTGGTCCTTCTGTTCCCTAGACTAGCCAGGCCCAGTTCCTGCAACTGTTCATTGAATGTTTTAGCCTCCAGTCCCCCCATCATCCTGGTTGCTCTTCTCTGCCCTCTTTCTAGAGCCTCAACATCTTTTTTTTTTGGGTGGTGACCAAAACTCTAGTACTCTAAGTGTGGTCTTACTAAGGCTTTATTGACTGATATTAGTACCTCACTTGATCTTGATTGTATCCCTCTGTTAATACACCTTAGGATTGCATTGGCTTTTTTGGCTGCTGCTGCACACTGCTGGCTCACACTGCTGACTTACAACTGCATTTAGTGACTGTCACAATATTTTGGTTCCATTCAGGTAAGGCCAGTGGTGCAATTCAACTGGTGTAAAACCGGTTTGGTGAGTGTGTGCTTTGTGTGCACATTCAGCTTTTTCAAAAGCCCATTTTCAACTAAGTTACTTACCTTCCACTGCAGCCCCAGTGAATAAAACAGCTGAGGTGGTTTTGCCGTGAATCAGCTGTGCTAAAAAAAACAGGAAATAAAGCACAAGAAAGAGCAGGGGTGGATGGGTGGGGCCAAATGCTCACTGGAACTACCAGTTTGCCCCAACTGGTCCGAACTGGTAGAATCCCACCCCTGGGTAGGCCTTGATTTACAACAATCTGTTTAATGACCATTCAAAGTTACAATAGCACTGAGAAAAGTGTCTGGGTCATTTTCCACACTTATGACCTTTGTAGCCTGCCTGTGGTCACCTGATTGAAATCTAGGTGCTTGGCCACTGTGGTTCATACTTACAATGGTTGCTGCATCCCCCCTGGGTCATGGGATCCCCTTTTGCAAACTTCTGATCCGCAAAGTCAAATGGCGGAGCCAGAGTCACTTAACGATCATGTCGCTAACTTAACAAACTGCAGTAATTCACCTCACAAAGGTGGCAAGGAAAGCCGTAAAATGAGGCAAAAGTTCAGTTAACAAATTTCTCACTTGACGGCATAAAGATTGAGCTCAATTGTGGCCATAAAGTAAAGAATTATCTGTATATTGGAATATACCCTCCATTGCCTTGGCCACCACACACACACACACACACACACACACACACACACACACGTATGTATGTATGTGTATATATCCTGTTTCCCTGAAAATATGATATGACCTACCCTTAAAGTAAGTCCTAGCTTGATTTTTACACACGCCCAATATAAGCCCTACCCCCCCCAAATAAGCCCTAATTAAGATTCTGCCCACTCCAGGGCAGAAATTAAGCTAGGGTGTGGATGGGGTGGTGGTGGAGCTGCCCTACTACTTGCCTTTGGACAGTTGTAGCCAGGCCTCACACACCCCGACACCTGCCTTACTGGCCCATTTTTTCTGCAGCCAGCGAGGCTGGCAAGGCTTTCCTGAAGGACTCTGCAGCTGATAACAAAGCTCTGGATCGATCCAAAGTTCTATTATCAGCTGCAGAGGCCTTCAGGAAAGCCTTGCAGGCCGTAGAAGAAGAAGTTCCTGAAGGCCTCTGACAATGAAAGGGAGGCCAGGGGTGATGCGCGCAAGTGAGGTGTGTCAGTGGGTGTCATCCCCGAAAATAAGATCTAGTGCCTTTTTTGATGGCAAAAAATATATAAGACAGGGTCTTATTTTGGGGGAAATATGGTATTTATGTTGGCCAAGGCAATGACGGGTATATTCATTCATGTGTGTGTGTGTGTGTGTGTGTGTGTGTTCAATTTGGAGGTGATTTTACATGACATTCAGTGGATAGATAGATAGATAGATAGATAGGGATCACATGACTCCAGGACAGCGCAACTGTCATAAATATGAGCCATATGAGCCGTTTATGAGTCATAAATATGAACCAGCTGGCAAGAATTGTGATCATGCAGCCATGGGGATGTTGCAATGGTCATAAGTGTGAAAATGGTCGTAAGTGCCTTCTTTCAGTGCCGTTGTAACTTTGAACAGTTACTAAATAAACTGTCGTAAGTCGAGGCCTACCCATATAGGTGTTTTTCTTCCACTGACAGGAATACAAAGTCTAAAAAAATAGAGTAAAGGCCCTTGTTAGATGTTCCTGAATTGAAAAATGGTCCTAAGTCACTTTCTTCATTGCCATTGTAACTTCCAACGTGCACTAAATGGACAGTTGTAAATCAAGGATTCCCTGTATTATCTATTTCTGATTGAAATCAGAAAGCACGCCCGGTTAAAACTGGACATTTGCCATCAAACTCTTGTCAATAATCTGTGAATTTATCAAATGGAGAATTTACAGCAGAAGAGAGAAAACCAATATCTTGCCTTTGGAAGGGACGTTCTTAAATTGCTTGGAATTCTTTAGCAATCAATCCTCATGGAGAGCTGATCTCCAAGAACATTCTTTTTCTCCCCATGCCTCTCAAATTATATATCTCATTACGTATCTTCACCTTGGTGTGTCCTTTTGATTGGATTACAGGGGCACCCAGTTGATCAGTCTTGACTCGAAAATCAGTTTCAACAAAGGGCTGGCACAGGACAGGGTTAATCAGCCTCCACCTTCTCAAGGCATTGGAAAAAATCTCCCGGATTTCATGTTGCTTTTGTTCTGACCAAGGCTGCCCAAAATCACAAAGCAGACTCCTCATCCTGCCAAAACCTCTTTTTATTAGGCTGATGTGATTTCCTCTCATTCACATCCAGCAAAATCCTGGCAAACAGTCTTTCAAGGGTGAATTACAACCACAGACCTTATCAGGCTTGGAGAGTTGCCAGGCCGATAGCTTCCAAATGCCATGCTGTAACAGAAAATACTTGGCAAGGAGTCAGGAACAGATCTCTCACACTAATTAAATGAACTAATTGTCTCCTGCAAACCCGACTCTCCTTTTGCTCCTCTTTTATTCCTTACGGGAGGGGCTATTCACCCACCTGTGGCTTTACTCCTGAGTTGACCCTTGTTCCTTAGCTGTTCACTTCTCCCAGCAGCTCTGCGCATGCACACACTGGGAACAGGCTTCAGCTGTTCTTCTTCCCCACTGATCTCCGACTCCGAAGGCAGCTGATAACTGTCGGACGGCCCTGGCCCCATCTCTGCCTCCGACGCAGAGCCCTCATCAGAGCCTCCCCCAGACACCGGGACTGGCCCATGTTCCTCCCCAACTTCCTTGCTGTCCAGGTCTGCCACCAGCTCCATTGGGCACTGGCGGGCCACAACAGCTATGTAGGAAGAACTCAAATTGGAACTCAGGATAATTTCACTTTTCCTGGTTAATTTCTACTCGTCGATTTTTTGTTTACAATTCGGTGGCTAAGAGGCTTACCCTAGACAAGTCATTATAATATTAAGATGATGACATAATAATATGACTGCCCATTTATCCCCTACGATTATGTATGGTGCAGTTTTCTAGTTTAATGGTTTTTATTGGGTTATAAAATAAAATAAGATACAAAACAGGAAAGTAAATAGGAAAATGGTACAGAGGAAGAGAGGGAAGAGAAGAGAAGAAAAAAAGAAAGAAAAAGAAGCATTGACTTCCAACTCTCTCTAACCCTAACCCTAACCCTAACCCTAACCCTAACCCTAAACTGGAGTTGTGAATGCTACAACTTTGGAAGTTTTTAAGAAGAGGTTGGATAACCATTTGTCTGAAGTGGTGTAATGTTTCCTGCCTAAGCAGGGGGTTGGACTAGAAGACCTCCAAGGTCCTTTCCAACGCTTCTCTTCTCTCCTCTCCTCTCCTCTCCTCTCCTTATTTCTTCTTCTATTTTCTTATTTCTTATTTTCTATTCTATTCCATGCTACTCTACTCTGCTCTGCTCTATTCCTTATTCTCTTCTCTTCTCTTCTCTTCTCTTCTCTTCTCTTCTCTTCTCTTCTCTTCTTTCTTACTCTCTTCTATTTCTTATTCTCTTCTATTATTTCTTATTTCCTATTCTCTTATCTTCTATTTTACTCAACTCAACTCTACTCTACACTACACTACACTACACTCACTACTCTACACTAAATGTGTAACTTGGATTACATTTTGGTGGATGACAAAAGACAGCTGATTCCCCCTCCTTCCAGGCTCTTCCTTTGTTATTACTCTTAATTACAGATGTAATTTAGGTTGCAATTGTAAATCAATAGTTCATTATGCTACTGCAAGAGGCAGCACATTTTTTTCCCATTGGTTGCTAAAAAATATTGTTTAATTTCTGTGTTGTCCAGCTTCCCTTGAGGTCTTTCAGTCTCTTGTTCCTCGTTTATTAGTACAAACCCCACCTTGTGTCTTAGGAAATGAAAGTGCCAAAAGCAATTTAGTGACTACAGTCCTTTTAAATTAAAGCACTAGCACAGTGGTAATTTTTTTCCCCACCCTAGCCTCTTCAGTACCCAGCCCTGGTCATATATGTTACTCAAATTATATTGGGTAGAGCAAGCATTAAGCTGATAAATCAATAAGATACCTATAATTTCAATAAGATGTAAAATATGTCAAATCCTTCAATCCTTTTTTTTTTTAAAAAAAAGTTTGCATTTTTCTTTTTTTCTTTGACCTGCACATTCATTTATAGCCTTGTGTTTCTTTGTTCTGTTTTGTTTTTCTGCAAAATCTGGCTGGCTTAAATTGGTTGAGCTCCCTCTGCTTCAACATGGAGAATTTTTCCCCCATCTGTTTAAGCAAATAAATAATGGATCAGCTTTGAAAAAAATCAATTGATAATAAAATAAAACGAGATCTCTCTTTAAACAAGAGCCTCACGGAACACAGCTGCAGTTGCGTTAACCATTTCTGGCAGGTAACAGTTGTTTCCAAAATATTAGACTTACCAAGGAGACTTATTACCCTGTGGTAAGTAATAAGAGAACTAACTGATGGAAAACCAGGCAAAATGTATCTGAATTCTTAGGAAAAGATAGTTAAAAGGGGATCCTTTGCTGAATGTTTATGCAGCTCTGGGACAATCCGTTTGCAGAATATCAGTTAAAATTTAAAGGCCTCTTTGGTGGGTTGGAAGATCTGTAGAAGATTCTCAGATGAGAAACTAAATGTCTTCAAAGAAAACATTTCTTTCTGAAGTCCAGTTGTTTCTTGAAAAAGCACTGTTGGGACATTAGTAACTGAGTTTAAACATACTTGGGGGGAAAAACACAGTCAACAAAAATTACAAGGAGTAAAATAAAGTATAAAATAATTATTGATAATTTATAACTCAGATGATTTACTCATCAAGCTTTCCCAACCATGGCCACTTTGAGACATGTGTACTTCAACTCCCAGAATTCTCCAGCTAGCTGACTGGGGAATTCTGGGAATTGAAGTCCACAGGTGACCGAGGTTAAGATACCCTGGTCTATATTGTCTCTCCAGAATTTTGGAAAAGAATTCTTCTTACTCTGTTTGCAGCTATGATTGCCTAAATTTAGGAACTTCAACATATGGTCATATCGTAAAAGAAGATATTAATTCCTATTATTCTTACTTTCCCATGATTGGGATGACAGACAGAAAACTCTTTTTATGGAAAAAGATTTTTTTAAAAAACAAAAACCTCTTGAACAAACTTCATTTTCTGCTCAAAATTTTAATTATCTTTCTTCTTCCATTGTTACAACTACATATTTTCAGCTTCTAATTTAATTATCCCTGGTTTTTTTGGATCAGCGTTGAAATTATACTATTTTTGCCCATAAATCTGTCCTGTGTTACAGGTTTTCATTCCAGAAACCAATCACCAAAAATAATTAAGCATCTTCCAAATACAACAGAATAAGGACATAAAATAAGCAGGGGAGTTTTGGTTGCAATTTATTTCCTTCTCATATTCTGTAATGGTATTTAAATTTTAGAGGTGACATAATAATCTCCTATATTTATGGCCATACAGAAAAAGCTAATTTGAAAATCCATATACTAATTTACATCGCCTACAAGAAGAGTCTAATGGAATGTAGTCAGTTTTGAACAAATCTAGGAATTAGTGCTTTTTCTGGCCAAAATAAAATATTTTTACACATTTTCTATTATTTTTTTAACCAAGTATGGATTTATGTATTAGCAAGTGAAATAAATAGATTCCTAAGACTGCATTTTGATGCATTCTTCTGGGATGACTGCATGTAATTAAAGTTAGTAAGTTATGCAAATGTACGAGCCCAAGTAAATTGAGTTGCCTAATGCAACCTCGTTTGAATGCATAACTCAAAAATGGGAACCTCTCATTCTTCCAATGTTGGATCCTACCATTGCTCACCAGGGCAGAAGCTGCAGTGAAATAAATTATTTGTTTTATTTAATAATCAAACCTACATCTTCCTACAATCTTGAGTAGGCTCTGGGCAGTTCACAAGATGAAACACAATATAAACACAACCACACATAACAATAGTAATATTTTTTTAAAAACACACAAAAATGTACAATGCAAACTATTAACCTCTCTCTGGAAAAGTAGCATTCTTAGCTGCTTTTGGAAGTATTCAGAAAAAATAATAACAGTTGGAAAGGACATTAGAGGTCTTCTATTCCAACCCCCCCGCTATACCATTTCCACTCTCCAAAGCACCTGAGGGCAAGAAAAGAAGCAATGGATGGAAACTGAAGGAAGAGAGAAGCAAGCTAGAACTAAGGAGAAACTTCCTGACAGTGAGGACAATTAACCAGTGGAACTACTTGCCACCAGAAGTTGTGAATGCTCCAACACTGGAAGCTTTTAAGAAGAGATTGGACAGCCACTTGGTTGAAATGGTACAAGATTTCCTGCTTAAGCAGGGGGTTGGACTAGAAGACCTCCAAGGTCCCTTCCAACTCTGCTATTCTGTTATTTCAGACAAATAGCTGTCTAGTCTCTTCTTAAAAATCTGCAACTTTTTCAGGCAAGTCGTTCCACAGATTGATTGTTCTCACTATCAGGAAATTCCTCCTACTTTTATTATTTTTATAAATAACTCAGAGCAACTGAAAGCAGAAGAAGAATATGTCCTTTTAGGATTAATATCTTATTCTCCCCCGCTACCCCAAAAAAACCTGTTGCAAAAAAATACAGTTGTAATGATCGTGCAAACGATCATGCCAACTAAAAATCAAGCAAGATCTGTTTAATTTGTGCATATCTGAAACTTCCATTTTATATTTTAAATTTTATATCCCATCGTATGCCTTATTTTAATTGTGATGCTTCTCATACGAATAAGCAAGCAAACTAAAAATAAGTAAGCTTATACTATTAAAAACAAAATCAGTTTACTTCTATGCTTGGCAATCATTAATGTGTATTTCAGAAAGAACGCCTTGTAAGCTAATACAGATCAAAATTAAGAGAATAAAATAAGAAGGAAAGATCTTTCTGGAAGCTTTAGAGTAACTTTCAACTTGTGTTTTGTTGGGTGGGTTTTCTTATTCATGTCTAAGTTAAATTTAGAAATGAAACCTTAGTGATAGATAAATGATAGATAAAATTATTCAGAAATTAATTAATGATATTTTAGGAAACCACAATCCTCAGGAGACTTTGTTTTACTCCATTATATCTTTCCACTCTTTCTTCCATGTGCTCTCTTTTGTTATTTTCTTCAAAGCAGTCAATAAATGAAAATGAAAACAAATCTGCATTTTTTAAAAAAGGATATCAGCTCCTTGATCTACTGTAAATTGAGAAGAACTGTAATCCCTATCTAGATGTAAATAAATATTATACAGTTTAGGCCTTGAAAGCTAATGAAAATATGTTTTCCGGGAAACCTTTGTAGTTAATTTAAACACCCCAGGTTGTATGAAATT
Source organism: Pseudonaja textilis (assembly GCF_049901715.1). Lineage (NCBI taxonomy): Eukaryota > Metazoa > Chordata > Lepidosauria > Squamata > Elapidae > Pseudonaja > Pseudonaja textilis. The sequence continues at coordinate 26,182,357 of NC_141994.1, read as the reverse complement.
ATTTGTCTACAAAAGTTAACTTTCTGGCTTTTAAAGTATGTTGTCATCAGGGCTAAGTTTTAGATAAGTAGATGTTAGTTAGATGAAGGTGGCCACTTCATTCTCAGATCTCTGTCTCTCTGTCTCTGTCTCTCTGTCTCTCTCTGTCTCTGTCTCTCTCTCTGTGTGTCTCTCTGTGTGTGTCTCTGTCTCTCTCTGTTTCTCTCTGTCTTTCTCTCTGTGTCTCTGTCTCTGTCTCTCTCTGTCTCTCTCTCTCTGTCTGTCTGTCTTTCTCTCTCTGGCTCTGGCTCTCTCTGTGTGTGTGTCTCTCTGTCTGTGTCTCTGTCTCTCTCTGTTTCTCTCTGTCTTTCTCTCTGTGTCTCTGTCTCTGTCTCTGTCTCTGTCTCTCTCTCTCTCTGTCTGTCTGTCTTTCTCTCTCTGGCTCTGGTTCTCTCTGTGTATGTCTCTCTCTGTGTGTCTCTGTCTCTCTCTGTTTCTCTCTGTCTTTCTCTCTGTGTCTCTCTGGCTCTGGCTCTCTGTCTCTCTCTCTGTGTGTGTGTGTCTTTTTCTCTGTCTTTCTCTGTCTCTCTGTCTCTGTCTCTCTCTGTGTATCTCTCTGACTCTCTGTCTCTTTCTCCCTCTCCCCCCTCTCTCTTAATTTATATTTACTGAACTTTTTCATATAATAGTAACAAACCAAAGCAAGGGGGAGTCATAAAATCAAAAGAAAAGAAGCTTATAAATGGCTTTTGACCTTCCTCTCAATAGATAATTACAATTTTATTGTCTTCTTCCATCTTAAATAATTTATAGGCTTCCTTCACCCCCACCTCATCTTTCTGAGTCTTCACATCCATAAATAATTGGTTCATTTTTTTCTTCTTCTTTCAGCAATAAGTCCATCTAAGATTTCCAGACTTTTTTAAAAAAATGTGGTTTTTGTTCTCTCTGACCAAACAGATCAATTTTTCCATTTCTATCATTTCATAATCCATTCCTCTATTTTAGGAATTTCTCTATTTCCATCCTTGTGCATAAAAACATCTTGCAAATTGCGATCGTGCACGGTGTCAATTTAACACGATTTCCCTCCCCCCGCAATTCATTATCTATAAATGCCAATAAAAAGAGTTCTGGTTTCTTAGTAACATTAATAATTAAAAAATGTTGTGTCATTATATGACTGTCTACCCAGAATTTTTCAGTTTTCTCACAATTTTACCATGCCAGATAAACTATCTCCTCATACTTTTCACATTTCCTCCACTGGTTTGAAATACTTTTATACACTTTTGATAATTTCCCTGGTGTCATATACCAACAGTACATCATGTTATAGAAGTTTTATCTTGAATTATAACAGAGTGTAAATTTAATCCCAGTTACTCATATTCTCGACCTCAAGGAGCAAAGTATTTGGATTTACCAAATACTGTTTGGAAAGTTGAAGAAAGTTGACAGGTTTCAAGCAATTCCATAGAAACAGAAACCAAATACTACTCCCTTCTAGCACTGATAATGTTCTTGAGTTGAATAAGCTCAGAGAGCACCAAGGACCCCAAAGTTCAACCCTGAGCTCCAAATATTCTCTCCTGCTATTGAAATTTGATAGACATTAGATAATTTCCTGTAATATGCTCTCTGTAAAAAGACTCTGCTATCAAATTGCATTTTCCTGAAAATGGTTGTATGTATGAAATGAAGTAAAATGTTGTCTCCAGTGACTGCACAAGCCTTAATGACCCTTCATCTTTACTGTTAGAAAATTCTGTTTATATATAGCACCACAGAGCAAAAAAGAGTACAGTCACCATGTGCTTTACTGCTCAACTGTTTAACTGTAACAAGAAACAGGAAACTTAGAACAAAGGGTTATATGTCATAGATCCAAAATTGTAAACACTGCCATCTACTGGCTGAATATTTACTGTATACAGGCTCATATTTTATAGTTTAGAATATTTATCAAAATTAGAAATGAGGTATATAGTCCATATATTATGAAGTCAAAGTTTAGCTCATCATAAACCAACTTCTACATTGACTTCTAAAACCCCTAACTCAAGTTTCTGTTATTAGAGCTTCAAGAAATCTGAAGAATTCTGTTATTAGAGTTTTTAGAAATCAAGATAGCAACTTCATAAAACTATAGAAAATTTAATTTAGACATATAAAATGGTCTGTCACTTTTTTCAGTGTCATCATAACTTCAAAGGAATTGTTGTAACTTGAAGACAATCTGTATATGCTTACAATAGTGAAACCATGGTGAGATGAACTGTGGCTGTGAAACCCTGCTTTAAATGGTCTTTTAATGGTGTTTTTATGTATCCATCAATCCAGTGAAGATGTAAATTCTTCACTGTCATTCTATCTCTGTCATGTTTCTCCTTTCAGCCTCTCCCTGGGTGGACAAGAGTCGAACCCAGAACAAGATTGATCTGTATGATGTCCGTAGAAGACCGTGGTAAGTCTCATTTGCGTGTTTGTGGAACTCATCTTATCATCATTTCCCTTCAATCAAAGGAATCTCAGCAGCTTCACTTTTTAAAATACAGATTTAAAATTTGGATAGATGAATAGAGATGAGAGATAGAAAGATGGATAGAGAAATAATTGATACCTAGATAAATTGATAGATATTGATGCAGAAGGAGGAAGAGGGGGGAGAAGGAGAATGAAGGAGGAGGAGGAGGAAGAGATTTAAAATATTGGATGATAGATGGAGAGAGAGAGAGAGAGAGAGAGATGAATAGAGAAATAATTGATATCTAGATAAATCAATAAGATATTGATGCAGAAGAGAAGAGGAGGAGGAAGAGGAGGAGGAGGAGGAGGAGGAAGAAGAAGAAGAAGAAGAAGAAGAAGAAGAAGAAGAAGAAGAAGAAGAAGAAGAAGAAGAAGAAGAAGAAGAAGAAGAAGAAGAAGAAGAAGAAGAAGAAGAAGAAGAAGAAGAAGAAAGATTTAAAATGCTGGAAAATAGATGGATAGATATATATAAAGAGATGGATGGATGGATAAATAATTGATATATAGATAAATAGATAGACAGATAGACAGACAGATAGAAAGATAGAAAGAAAAATAGACAGATAAATAGATATAGAAAGATTTCAAATTCTGAAAGGCAGTTTCAGAAGTCAGTTTTCTCCAAGCACCGATACGTTAAACTTCACAGAGAACAAGAATTTGAGCAAGAATTAGTACATGCAATAAAAAAACCCTTTAATTAAAATATCAAATAAACCAATAAAACTGGTCACCCAAATTAATCAAACGTTGATTCGGGAGGGTCTCTTAGTTCCTTTGCTGTTTTTCAGATTTCTTAATTAAAGGAGGAACAGGTTTGCTTTGAAGTTTGGAAAATGGAACCAGTGGGAGGAAAAAGGTTCGGGGAGGTGGGTTAATTTTATTTTGCTTTTTGCCTCCTTCCTTCCTCCCCCACCGGCCCACCTGCTCCCCCCTCCAAATTTTCTATTAGCAGCTCCGCGGAGGGCAAGGAGGAAAGCAATTTAGATGGAAGAGGGAACACGGGAGAACTTTTTCAGAGAGCTCTTCTCCCCCATACTTTCAAAGCTTCCCTCCTGCGGGATTGTTAATTCATACTTCAAGCCAGCCAGCCAGCCAGCCATCGAAACAAACTCAGGTGGTCCTAATTTCTCAATTTCTCCACCTTCTGTATTTCACACCCATGCACCGAATTGTAGAGGTTCTTCAACTTTTGGAAGCTGGCGCCAGGTCCACTCCTTTTCTCCTTATGCAACCTTTTGATGTTGCTTTGCAGAGCTCGGAACGTGGTATACCAAAGAGGCTTTGGGGCAGTGGGGGGATTCAACCAGTGTAACAACCGGTTTGGTGAGCATGTGGACAGTGTTTTAAGAACAGCCATTTTCAGCTAAAAATTAAAACTGCTGCTGCAGCCCCAGTGAGTAAAACAGCTGGGGTATGGAAATCCATAGTGCCATGCAAATTAGCTGAGCTTCAAAACAAAGAAATAAAGGATAGACTAGAGTAGGGGCAGGTGGATGGGACCAACTGATTACTGGAACTACCAGTTCTCCCGAACCAGTGTGTACCAGCTGAATCTTATCCCCGTTTCTTTGGGAGTTGTCCAACTTCATGGTTATTCAGACAGGCGTCTACTAAATGGAAATGAGATTTTTTTTTTCCTTCATGGGTTTACAAAGAAGCTTCCTTTGATCCTTCAGGTGTCCCTTGCTGAGAGATCGACACTATCAAAGGATCTTTTAGAAACTTCTGACCTTTTTCTATTGGCTTATCTTTTTTTATTTCAGGTACATCCAAGGAGCCGCCTCTCCTAAAGATATGCTTATTCTCGTTGATGCGTAAGTGCCCCAAAAGGTTAAACATTCATACAGAGGATTGAAAAATATTGCTCTTTTTTACAGCAATGGGTATGAAGATGTTTTAAAAAATGAGAAGGCTGTTTTTTATGGTACACCACCCAGAGATGTGCTTCTCATGACAAGTATCAATAGGATGAATATATAAATGATATTCGCTTTGATAACCTTTTGAAATGCAACAGGATGAAAAAAAACCTAGCACTGCTTGCTGCTCTTCCTTGCGAAAGAAAAGGGTTGAAATCCCAAAGCAGATTCTAAAGATGTGAATTTTAAAGTTGGAATGGCAAGAGAGGGAGGGAGGGAGGGAGGTGAGAAGGAAGGAAGAAGAAGGAAGGAGATGGAGGATGGAGAGAGGGAAGGGGGAAGGAAGGAAGGAGGGGAGGGAGGAAGGGGAGAAGGAAGGAAGGGGAAGGAAGGAGGGAGGGAAAAAGGAAGGGAGAAAGGAGATGAGGGATGGAGAGAGGGAAGGGGGGAGGAAGGAAGGAAGGAAGGAAGGGAGGGAGATGAGAAGGAAGGAAGGGAAGGAGGAAGATGGAGGGAAGGAGGGAAGCGTATGAGTCTCCTGTTTGACCAGGGGGTTAGACTAAAAGACCAAAGTTATATATTTATTCATTTATATATAAAAATGAAAATAAATGAATTAAAAATGATCTAAATTAAAAAAGAAATGTTGCAATGTGGTTACACATAAAAAAACAACAACAGCATCATGTAATTCAGAAGCTTTATCAAGTTCTCTCTTTGGAAGCACCATAGCCAAAACCCCAGGAACTATTCATCTCCGATTTCATCTTGCCAAAGGCCCTTTGCTTTGGCTGATGGACGAGATCAAAGGTCATGGAAAAGATAAGATTGCAAGTACGAACCGTCCCAGCCTTGCTTGTAAAGGGCCAGAGGAGCACAGGAGATGTCCACTGATGACCAAGGATGGTCTTTGATGGTTTCTTCTCCTTGGTAGGAGCGGTAGCGTCAGTGGGTTGACCCTGAAGTTGATCCGAACATCCGTCATTGAAATGTTGGAAACCTTGTCGGATGACGACTTTGTGAACGTGGTTTCGGTGAGTGTTCCCCTCTCTTTTGGGGGAGTTTGCGGGGGGTACAGGTCTAAAGAAGATTGGGCGACAGTAACCCCCTAGAAAAACACATGGAAAACTTTAGGCTGTTACCTGTCCTTTTGGTCACATCTTGGATTTATGTGGCTGAAATTCTTAAAATGCTTAAATGCCTGGTTTTTAAAAGTAGGAGCTTTCGGAGAGCAAATAGCAGATAGAAGACCAAGGAAGCAGAGATGGGTTTAGATCAAAATGCATCTTCACATGATACAAATGTCCTACTCTATTCTTTGATCCTTCCTTCCTTCTTCCTTCCCTCCCTCCCCATCTCCCCTTCCTTCCTTCCTTCCTTCCTTCCTTCCTTCCTTCCTTCCTTCCTTCCTTCCTTCCTTCCTTCCTTCCTTCCTTCCTTCCTTCCTTCCTCCAGATTACTTTGATTACTTGAAATCCCCTCTGGCTTCTTTCTCAAATGGTTTGCATGGGAGACCATTTGGGCACTGAAAAATCCCTTGTGTGTTCAATCACACCTGGCCAATAAAGAATTCTGTCTGTCATAACAATTTATGACTCCTGCAGTTCTAAGGGAATGTGTTAAACACGCTGTCTCTGTTTGTCAGTCTCTCTCTGTCTCTGCCTCTCTTTGTGTGTGTCCATGTGTGTGTCCGTGTGTGTGTCCGTGTGTGTGTGTGTGTGTGCACGCACACGTGTGTGTGCATGCATTTATTCTAGTCCTGCCTTAGCCATGAAAACCACTTGAGTGACTTTGAGACAATCACAAGGAGACTGGGAGTTCTAGTCCCATCTTAGTCATGAAAACCAGTTGAATGACTTTGGGCCAATCACCAGGAGACTGGGAGTTCTAGTCCCACCTTAGGCATGAAAACCAGTTGAATGACTTTGAGACAATCACAAGGAGACTGGGAGTTCTAGTCCCACCTTAGGCATGAAAACCAGTTGAATGACTTTGAGACAATCACAAGGAGACTGGGAGTTCTAGTCCCATCTTAGTCATGAAAACCAGTTGAATGACTTTGGGCCAATCACCAGGAGACTGGGAGTTCTAGTCCCATCTTAGTCATGAAAACCAGTTGAATGACTTTGAGACAATCACAAGGAGACTGGGAGTTCTAGTCCCACCTTAGGCATGAAAACCAGTTGAATGACTTTGAGCCAATCACTTTCTTTTAGCCTAACCCACCTCACAGGGTTGTTTTTTGTGGAGAAAATAGGAGAAAGAACACGTTTTAGATATGTTTGCTGTCTTGAGTTATCTGTAAAAGTAAAGGCAGGATATAAATAAACAATTGGAAAGAAGACATGATGAGAATTAAGCCGAACATGTAGCTCTGATCTGGCATAGCCTAATTATTATAATTATGTACACAGCAATGTGTACATAATTATTGGATCCAGTTGGCCAAAGAATTTCAGATGAGGATTTGTAGCTAAACCCCTTCTCCAGATGTTTGAAGCACAGAAACATCTGTGGAGATTGTCCATCATCCAGATTATCATAAAGCTCCTTTTTCCAATGGTGACTGGACTTGGTTTTTCCTTGAAGAAGTTTCTCTCCTCATTTGAGAAGCTTCTCCAGTTCATTCTTCAGACATGAAGAAGCTTCTTGGATGAGGACAGAAACGTCTTCAAGGAAAAACCAAGTCCAGTTGCCATTGGAAAAAGGAGCTCAGGGAAGAGAAGAACCGAAGCATTTCCTGGCTGTGAAACTAGATTTGAGAAACGCTACTGCTTTTTCTTATGGTATAGCTTTTGATCAGAACTAACGCTTAGATCCTGTTACTGAACGCAGGCAGACAAAAAACGAATCTGGAAATAGTTGCAAGGAAGAAGAATGTCTTGGAATTAGATGTGTTTCAGAGCTGCCCATGTAATATGTATAGATACATCTGGGCCATCAAACTGCACCAAGCAATCCCCCTAGATTGGAAAATGAGTTCCATGAATATCTGATTAAATTGGCATCAAGCCAGCTATATATTTTGAATTTTCTGTATTCCCCAAACAACACTGCGATACAGCAGGATACTGGTTTTGAATTAAAGAGATGGGATTTCCCTTTTTCTATCAGGGTTCTGCATTTAAGAGTGTTTCAGATGCAGAGAAAATGGGTTGCTTCTAAATAGCTTATATTTCTCTCTCTCTCTCTCTCTCTCTCTCTCTCTCTCTTTCTCTCTTTATATATTGCAGCTATAAACAGTTAATGGTGGAGTGATTATCCTGCTACAGAGGTCTCATAATAGATAATTATTAAATTACAATGCAATTACAATTTTTTTAAAAAAATAATAATTTCATTTTTCCTGAAATGGTATAGAGCCTCCTGCTTGAGTAATGGGGGGGACCACAAGACCTCCAACATCCCTTCCAACTCTGTTATTATTATTTTAAAATTTTAAATAGTTCAGTAGTTGTAATTACAATTACAGGGAAATATATTGCACCTGATGAAATTCTGTGATATTTTAGGTGGCATCAAAGCTTCAGGTGGAATTTATTTGCAAAATAGCTAGCTAGTTAGATGTGGATAGATAGATAGATAGATAGATAGATAGATAGATAGATAGATAGATAGATAGATGATCGATAGATAGATGATGATAAAGATAGATATAGATAGATGATAGATAGATGATTGATAGATGATAGATCAATGGATGATAGATGATGATGAAGATAGACAGATAGATAGACAAATAGACAGAGAGACAGACATATAAATTTCAGCCTTACCTTAATAACTTTAGACTGAGTCCAAAGAATGAAGCAAGTAACGAATGTGTTTGTAGACTTTTCAGGTAACACACAATATTTTGTGGGATTTGGGTTGTTTTTCGGCTGCTTGTATTTGAACTTTTATAATGTGCGTCATTGCTTTTATTTTAATTCGGTTTATTCACCAAAGTCACTCATGGAGATTGGTGGCTGCATAAATCGGGTAAACAAAGAAAGAAAGAAAGAGAAATAGAAAGAGAAAATTGTTGCTGTTGTTGACAAATCTGCAGATATAATTAATCAGTGGATGGTGGTTTGCAAAAGTTCCCTGCTTGAATATACAGGGGCTAATATGTGCCATTGCAGGAAAAAAAAATTATTTTACCTATGACAGATACTTTCGGCAAATGCAAAGGAAGGAAGGATTGTTCTCCATCTTTAGTAGATTGTGAAGCTGAGACCTCTGCTTGTGAATTTTCAAGGCAGTTGTGTGGTACGTGACAAGAGAAACTGTCTTCAATATATATGTCAGGATTCCAGCAGTTCCCCCCATTGAAATCTTGAGTCTCGAGCCAAACTTCTAAAACTCAAAAAGGATTTATTGGGAGTTAACATGTCCAGCATTGCCTGGGTGTAGCCGACTCTGAGGCACATCATTCATTGTCACCCTTGACCCTGATTTTCCCCCACCCCCTGGGTAGCATGATTCATATTCTCCAATGGGACACCTCCATAGCCCAGAGTCATCAATCAGGCTCTCCGGTTAGAATTTTCCATGGCAGAAACTTGTCACTTAGTTACAATTTCTGAAAACATTTATGGAATGCAGTTTCAGTTTCCAAGCTGCCACACTGCTCCCCACCTCCCTTTCTGTTGGCAACTCTAAAAAGACCAGAGAAATATTTTATGAGTTGACAGTATATTTTTTTGCACCCCATTTAACCCGGGGTGGAGTTGAGGCGACGGAGGGGAGCTGAGCATTTACTGGCTGGATGCCTTTCCTAATGCCTATATAGAGTTCACAGCAGATATTTTCTCTTTGCTCCCTGATAGAGCAACATATCTTTTTGAAGGAGTGTTATATGCCAGTAAAACACTTCAGGTAGTCCTTGACTTCCAAACATTTGTTTAGCGACCATTCGAACTTACAATGGCATGAAAAAAAGGGACTTATGACCGTTTTTCACCCTTGCAAACGTTGCAGAGTCCCCTGCAGTCACCTGAGCATAATTCAGATTTACTTAACAACTGTGTTACTAACTTATCGACTGCAGAAAGGCCATAAAATGGGGGAAAACCGAATTAGCCATTGTCTAACAACTGAAATTTGTGGCTCAATTGTGATAGTTAATTCGAGGAGGAATTCTATAGTAATTCTCTATTATTCCTTCTGCGTTATGGCACTGCCACCTAGTGGTGAAGACTTTAAAAATAGCTACTGTACTCCCCCCCCCCCTTTGGGAGTTGTGTAAAACCAGCGCATTTTTTCCCCCAGATTTCCTCCGAGATGTGTTTTAATCTCTTGATTTTAAATAATAATCTTCAGATTTTCATTTGCCTTGCCCTCACCCCCTCCTAGTATGTGGGAACAAAACTTTTGACAGCTCTTTTAGCTCTTTTGATTAGAATTAAAATTCTTTTATTGGCCAAGTGTGATTGGACACACAAGGAATTTGTCTTTGGTGCAAATGCTCTCAGTGTACATAAAAGAAAAGATACATTTGTCAAGAATCATCAGGTACAAGACTTAATAAAGTTATAGGGTACAATAAGCTATCAAATCATACTAGGAAACAGTCACTATAAACTGTAAGGATGCAAACGACAAAGTTACAGTCATACAGTCACAAGTGGGAGGGGATGGGCGATAAGCAGTGATGAGAACATTAATAGTAATAGTAGTGCAGACTTAGTAAATAGTTGGACAGTGTTGAGGGAATTATTTCTTTAGCAGAGTGATGGCATTCGGGAAAAAACTGTCCTTGTGTCTAGTTGTTAAGGTGTGCAGGGCTCTATAGCGTCGTTTTGAGTTGAAACAGTTTGTATCTGGGATGTTAATCCAGTTGGTTTAATTGGTTATTTGTTTTGTTAGATTCTCAATCCCTCAATCAGCCTCCATCAGCAGACCATTTTGATGGAACCACTCTCGTCATAAATAGTAGATGCAAACAAATAAACCATTAAGGAGGAAGCAGTTTGAGAGCAACAATGCTTCATTTGCTATCAGTGATGCAAATCTAGATGGTTTAAAGTATTGCATAGCTGTTTTTCCAAACCAGATCAGAGACTGGATTTAATCAGCGATTGACCTCATTTGCTTTTTTTTAAAAAAAACATTCTCTAAACTGTTCATCTATATGGTGTGACATTTTTCTTCTTCTTTTTGTTGGGAAATTCAGAAAATTTTAGCTTCTGTGTAGCCAGTTTCTCCAGAAGGGAGAAGAAATTCTGAAGTAATGATGGAAACCTCCTTGTCTAAACATTTATATCCTGCAAAAAAATAAATAAATCTTAGCTCCAGTTTAGGGACACCCTTAATTTGTGATCTAATTTGCAAAATGTCTTTCTTCATTTACCTTCTCTGTTGTATTGACTGCTTCTCTCTCTCTCTCTCTCTCTCTCTCTCTCCCAGTTCAACGATAAAGCTCAAAACGTCAGTTGTTTCAATCATCTCGTACAAGCTAACGTGAGGAACAAAAAGAAGTTGAAGGAAGCCGTCTACAAAATCCAAGCGAAAGGAATCACTGATTACAAAAAAGGATTCAGTTACGCCTTTGAGCAGCTGCTCAATGTAAGGGCTGGGAAGCAACACTCGTGAGCTTTTTCAACTGGGGTTCATCATTTGTGTACTGTACAAATGCTAAAAAAGATCTGTCTTTTTAAACCGGAGGTGGTATTCTAACGTCATACCCCCCCACCCCCGACACCTGGGTTAAGCTGTGGTGCTAAGTTGCTATGTGTTTATAACATGGTTTATGCAATAAACAAAATAAAAATGGCTGGGTTAGGGTATGGGTTAAGCCCAGGATAAGAAAGAAAGAGAAGGAGGGAGGGAGGGAGGAAGAAAGAGGGAAGAAGGAAGGTAAGGAGGAGGGTGGGAAGACAGAAGGAGGAAGGAAAGGAATAAAGAGAGAAAAGAAAGAAAGAAAGAAAGAAAGAAAGAAAGAAAGAAAGAAAGAAAGAAAGAAAGAAAGAAAGAAAGAAAGAAAGAAGAAAAATACAGCTTTTGAGGGGTCCTAGAAGATTGTCTTAGGGGACCTCCAAGAGGCATCCACGCTTCCATTTGTTTGTTTGCTTGCTTGCTTGCTTGCTTGCTTACTTACACACACCACAGTGTGGTCAAACTGCCATGTGCAGGGAACCAAGAACAACACACATTATTACAGAACAGTTTCTTTATTGTTGTTTGCCTATAGACAGGAATCTTGCTAGACTAAAGCACAAATCTGCCTAGCTATTAGATATATCCAGTGAGAGTTAGTTAGGATCCATCCTGGCTCTCTCCCTGCATACCATGGATTCCATGCTGAGCTTCATCTTTGCTCCTTGGGAAAGATTCCATCTCTCCTGCAACCCTGTCATAATTTCACCACCTTGACCTTCTTTGTTGCCTCCTCTTTTCCTACCCGTTGCCTCCCCATACGTTCATCTTGCACCCTCCTTTCCCTTCCCTAATGTATTGTCCTCTATCGTGTTTTCTACTCCTGCCACTTCTTCTGTTTCTACCTGCTGTTCACTCTTCTCAGCTGATGCTTCCCAACCTAGCCACTGTCTTTCCAAACTTAACTTTATGAAAGCCGCACTATACTTTTTAACCAGTAGCGGGGGCAATGATACTGGAGAAGAAACAGCAGTGCCACAGTGCCCTCTAGTGATAAATAAATAAATTAACAATGATTAACTAACACTGATGATGTTACCTAGTTTCAGTAATGAAATGTCTGCCAGAAACAAATTCAGAGAGCACCAACGACCCACTTGAAGAAATAAATTCCTAGTAAGAAAAAAAGAACCGATTTTATCTGAGTATTAATTTTTAAAACTCTGGACATGAGAAATTTTTATGGCAGTCTGAACGGGCTTACTAAAAGATATTGCCCCTGTTTTGCTTGGCAGGCATGAATTAAAGTGGCATACATTGCATGTTATTATAAAGTTATAATAAAACTTTGCCTCTGTCCAGACTAGAAAAGATATGTGAAATAATGATGGTCAGTTATTCTAGCCAGCATGTGTAAGAATTACTAATAAGAAATAGTAGGTAGGTAGGTAGGTAGATAGATGCTAGATAGATAGATAGATAGATAGATAGATAGATAGATAGATAGATAGATAGATCAGGGTCATATGAAAACAGAATTTTGCAATTACCAAGCTACCCAAGCAAGATCATGTGAACATGAGTATCTGTGGACCACCATCAATGTTCTGGAAGTGGTCATAAGTACCTTTTGGGGCTTCTGGTATAACTTTGAACGCTCACTAAGCAAGCAGTCATTAAGTGAAGACAGGCTTCATTAAGTTCAGAAGTTCTTTTGAGTCATCCTGATGTGTCTAAGGGAAACGGTTTGGATTTGCACACATAAGAACATTACTTTCACAATAAGAGGGTTGCAGGGTAGAAATGGGTATTTTTTAATAAAGCCATTTTAAAAGCAGTTGGAGTTTTTAAAAGGAATATGGTGAGTGGTAAGTTGCTTCCCACTGTTGCTTGCATTTTAACAAAAAAAAAATTGTTTGGAATAATAATCTTTTCCTGCGGCGGTTCAATTTAATTTTAATAACATTAGCTGGAGGAGGGTGTTAACTCTGATACATTTATGTCCGTTGTGATCTCAGATGCAAGAGTTTTGTCTTCCCTCCTCTCTAGGAAAAAGGTTTTTTTTTTTCCGAAATAAAACTTTTAAGAGAGGAATGTAAATCTTCCCTCCCTAATGGCGAATGTTTGTGGCAGTGGCGGGATTCAATTTTTTTTTTACTACCGGTCTGTGGGTCTGGCTTGGTGGGCGTGGTGTGGATTGGTGGGCATGGTGGCAGGGGAAGGATACTGCCCAATCCCCATTTCTTCCCCACCCCAGTAACCTGCTTTCCAGCTCCGTTCTCCTCTGCAGGGCAACCAAAGACGACCCAGCTGATCAGCTGGCACTCAGTGGGAGGCAGAGGTCAGAGGTGGGATTTGCTGGTTCTTCAAACTACTCAAAATTTCCACTATCAGTTCTATAGAACTGGTCAGAACCGGCTGAATACCACCTCTGGGGTATTCAGAGTTGTGGGCTTGGCAAACTCTGGCTAATTTCAGCTATACTTGGGGAAACCTGCTAACTTGAAAAATTGACTTATGGGGTGGCTGGCTGCCTCCGATCAGAATTCAGGTTAGGTTGACCGACAACTGTGATTAATGCCAAAATCATTCAGATTTGGTGAGCAAACACATAGATAGATAGATAGATAGATAGATAGATAGATAGATAGATAGATAGATAGATAGATAGAATATTTTATTGGCCAAGTGTGACTGGACACACAAGGAATTTGTCTTGGTTGTGTAGCATCTCCAAAATGTCTGTGAAGAGTCTCAGTCATCCAGGTCATAGTTGTCCCAAATATGGTTTGTTTGGTTTTTTTACCTTTTTTTTTTCAAGAGGTACCTGGACTTCCTGGTTTTTCTTTGAATTTTCTTGAATGAGAAGCGAAATGTCTTCAGAGAAAAACCAAAAAGCCCAGAAAAAAAGAAAGCCCAAGAAAAAAAAGCATCTTTGGGACAGCATCTCCAAAATATTCCTTAAAATTGTCCTGGGAGCTTCTCAATCATTTACTGTCCAAAATTAAGACGATTCCAACTTTGTTGCCTCTCTGGAAAGCTTTGAAAACCTGTATTTCCCTGGGAAAGACTGACTGTTCTGAAGTTCTTTTTAGAATTAGAAAGTGAAGCATTACACATTCTGTTTCAGGGGCATCAAGCTCGATTCCATTGAGGACCATACCAGGGTTGTGTTTGGCCTTAGGGGGCATGAGGGCATGGCTGGGATGGGCGTGACCAACTCGACGTCACTCATGTTGGGGGCGCCTGTGGTCCCTTTCTCCTTCCCTGTCCCTTCTTGGATGCTCAATTGCAAAAGGGGAAACATTTCTCGATGCCTCCTTGCCTTGTGATCAAATGCCACTTTTGTTAGTAGTTTGTTTTGCCAGCAGTCTGCCAGCAAAGACGGGTGCCCCTCCCGAGCTCAGTTTTCAGCCACGGTGGCCTCCTGCAGCAATCTGCCAATGAAAGCGGAGCTCAGCCTGGGTCATGCCAAGGCACTGCGAGCTGGTCCTTCGCTGTTTCCAAGGCAGTCCTGTGGGCCAGCTCTAAGTACTCCGCTGGATGGATCCAGCCCATGGGCCTTGAGTTTGACACTCTTGGTCTATGTGGTTGCTGGTAGACTGATATTGCAGGAGGGAGGGGCTGTTTCTGCAAAGAGACAGGGGAGTGGTCTTTGGAAGAGGGCAAGTGTCACACCCTAGTTGGAGTCTGATTCTGAGGGGGAGATTGAGCAGCTGACAGGGAGTGGGAGTGTAGCTCCGGTGGCTGTGGAAGAAATGGGGGAAGGGCACAGTCCATCTGGGCATTCAGAGGAAGACCCAGGGCCACCCCCTTTTCATCCTAGGGCACACAGGGAAGAACGGAGAAGGGAGCAACGTGGTTTACGAGAGAGAAGAAGGCCCTGATCCCTTTCATTAGTTGAGAACAGGATATAAATGGGGCATTTGCACACAGCTCCTTGCTGGAAGCAAAGCATGCACTATCTTGGTTGAGGCTTATCTGGGTTTTGGCGTCCTCCCAACTGTGGGTACTGGTTATCCTTTGAAAGTCTGCAATTTATCATCCTGGCCTGCCGTGTTAATTACTTCAGCATGGTTTGTGTTGTTTTTTTATTTCTAATTATCTTTACTTTGGGTTTGGACTGCATTTCTTCCCTTCGTAGACTGTTTTTTGAAGAGCTTGTTAACCAGACGAGGATAATTGGATATTGGGGCCCAATTTGGAGGCATTAAAGGGAATTTATTCTACTTTTGTGACTTTATATTTTTGTGTCACACCCCAGGTCATCACAGCAAGGATAAATCCTCCCTAGCAGTTCACAGCATATACTGTAGCTACAGTATTGCAGACAGTTGCTTTAATCTGGCAAGATTCTGTCTGTAGGCCAACAGCAATAAAGGAATTAGTCCAGATGTAGTTCTTGGGTTTTGGGAGGGCTTGCCAGTCTAGCATAAGCTGCTTTCAAGCTCTTTTGCTCATAACGATCATCCTAAAAGGTGGTAGTGTACAAGAAGTCCTTGTCTTATGACCCCAATTGAGCTCAAAACTTCTGTTGCTAAGAGAAATGTTTGTTAAGTGGGCTTTATGACCTTTCTTGCCACAACTGCTAAGTGAATAATTACAGACATCAAGTCAATAGTTGGCTTCTCCTTTGAGAAGGTCACAGAAGGGACCTCAGGACATTGCAGCCATCATAAATAGGACTCAGTTGCCAAGCGTCTGAATTTGGATCACGTGACCAGGGGGATGCTGCAATGGTCGTAAGAGTGAAAAATGGACATAGGTCATTTTTTCCTGTGCTGCTGTAACTTCGATCAGTCACTAAATGAACCATTGTAAGTCGAGGACCACTGATATAACTCCTATACAAAGCTACTCATTTAATATTCAATATTCATAAAGTGGAAATTACTGTATGTATCAAGCTATGCCAATTTAGTGGAAATTCAATATTCAGTTCCTATATCTTTATTTGACCAATAAGTGCTTTCAAGATATTATTTAAATTGGTCCTCAATTGAGATATACAGTTACAATAATTTTGCAAAAAAAATATTTGTATTTATTAAATATCTAAAATGGTCCCTTTATTTAAACCATGGTGATTGTTCACAGGTTGAATCTTTACAAATTATTTTATTTATTCAAGTGTGTATAGAATTTTATATATCATCACAGAATCTGGAATGTAAGCAAGTTTTACCATGGGTAATTTATCATATTTATGAAGGATTTTTTTAAAAAAATAGTTTACGCTGTCAGTTTTCCAAAGCACCGGAGTGTGTGTTGAATCCTACATGCATTTTTTATTTCTGCATAAATGTTTTATTTCCAAATCAAGATTGTATTGCTGGTTTTATTAACCTAGGGAGAGTGTTTTGGAAAAAAAAATGATGGATAGATAAACAACTTAAAATATTTATGACTCCGTATTTAAGACTCGTTCAATTTAATAATCTTGGGTCTTGGCAAATTAAAAACTTAATTTTAGTGTATTGACATTTTTGTAGTACCATAAAGTTATGATTGCTTCAGAATGGCCTTAGTTATTGAATAAGTGAGTGGTTTCCAATTTTATTTATAAATCACATTAACATCCTGTCTTTCTTCTGTGGAGTTAGTTTGCCAATCTTTCTGTAAATAGCAGGGAGAAATTATCTTATGAATCAAGGCATATATATGTGTCCTAGGATAATGTGAGATCTAATTTGGATCGGTCACTTGGACCACAGATTTACTCTTCCAAGCTTTCAAATTCATGCTGGAGCCCATTTTCAGGGAATTTCACTTTACTCAAATATGTGCTTTGGGCTGTTCTAGGTGTCATATTTATGTGGTGCCTTCCTATTGGCTGATTGGTGTGTTGATGGCTGGCAATTGGCTGTCATTTCCTTGTGCTTCAAACTCCTAAGTACTTGATAGGCTGGTGGTAATTCAGCACCCCTGTTGACTGATCAGGGACCTCAGTGGTGGGATTCAAATTTTTTACTACTGGTTCTGTTGGTGTGGCTGGTGTGGCTTGGTGGGCGTGACAAGGGAAGGATACTGCAAAATCCCCATTCCCTCCCCACCCCACTTATCTGCTTTCCAGTTCTGTTCTCCTGTGCAGGGCAACAAAAGAAGACCCAGCCAATCAGCTGGGACTCAGGAGACAGAGAATAGATGGGGCGGGGCCAGTCAGAGGGGGTATTTGCCAGTTCTCTGAACTACTCAAAATTGCTGCTACCAGTTCTCCAGAACTGGTCAAAACGTGCTGAATACCACCTCTGAGGGACCTGTTTCCCAGGCTTCAATCATTTCCTTGGCTATTTTTGTACTTGCTCGGCCAACAATCATAGTTGCTGCAAAATCAAATGGTCCTTGTTCATTGCAATGTGAGACTATCAATGATTATGTGGGATAAACGAGGAGGAAGTTAAATAATAGACTGCAAGAACAGAAGTCAGCAGTCAGATGAGGAGACCTGAACTCATTCTAGGTCAAAGCAATCAAAGTCCCATCATTTTTATGTGTATGTGTCATGCCTCCATCAGAGCCTGAATCTGTGGAGGAAGACGAGCTGGAACTGGAGCCAACAGAGATAGAGGGAGTTGCTTCCTTGGCTTGGAAGGAAAATGGGGAGAAGCAGGCTGAGGCAGGCCAGGACCTTTCAGGATTGGGATGGCTTGTAGGCAGGGAGAAAGGAGGCAGGATGACCAAGAGAGTTCAAGCAGTGAACATGAGAGACAAAGCTCAGGCGATGCACAAGGACCACCCCCTCCTGATCCGTGAGCATGGAGAGTGGAGAGAAGGCAAGAACAGTGCAGACTGGCTCAACTACTCGGGAGGAGAGCACCCTGCCCCTCTTCACAACTGGTGACTGAGACTTAAGGAGACACTGTAGGGAGGGCATTTGTCAGGTACAAGCGTTGAATTCATGGAGTGTTGAATGCCAAGGTTTGAAGTTTCCAGGATTCCTTGCATTCTTTCTGGCTTTCTGGTAATAATTGCCTTGCTCCTTTACTTCCTGGACTCCTCGACTTGCCCTGCTGGATTTCTTGCTTTGCAGCCATTGTGCTCATAGCATTATGCTAGACTACTTCCAGTTAGAGGCTGATGGAGGTGCGTGAGAGAGAGAGAGAGAGAGAAAGAGAGAGATCACTTTGCTCTGGGACTTGCCAGAAATGTGGGAACATTTGGGGCAATTTGGAGCAATAAAGGGGCAATTTGAACTGTCAGCTACCTCTGTGCCATGCCCTGGGTCATCACCAGGGATGGGATTCTACTGGCTGAGACCAGTTCTATAGATCTGGTTGTTATGATTCTGTGCAGTTCGGAAAACCGGCAAATTGTGCCCCTGGCTGGCCCCTCCACTCCCCACCCAGTCAGTCCTTATTGCGCATGTGTGACATCGCTGACTGCATTCTCCCCCACCCAGTCACTCCTTAAGGTATTTCTTTTTTTCTCCTCCTGATGATCAGCTGTTCCGATGATCAGCTGTGCTGGAATCCCCCTCGCTGTCTTACTGCTTCACCCAGGAGGCTTCCCTGTGGCCCAGGTGGCAAAAAAATGGGGAGGGGGATTGCTGCAAAAAAAGAGAAGAAGCCACACCCACCCAGTCACACGGTCATGTCCACCTAGCCACATCCATATAACCGGTTGTTAAAAAAAACTTGAATCCCACCCCTGGTCATCACAGTATGTGTTGAATATTTGCATGTTTAAAAGGGTGTGCCTTTAAATAGCGGTCTCTATATACAGTGAGGAAACATGGAAAAAGATAGAAGCGTATTTCTGAAAAAAAGTCTCATATGACTACATTGTCCTCTATTCCAGGACAGCCAGAGTGTCTTCAGAGCT
This sequence comes from Pseudonaja textilis, assembly GCF_049901715.1. NCBI lineage: Eukaryota > Metazoa > Chordata > Lepidosauria > Squamata > Elapidae > Pseudonaja > Pseudonaja textilis. Next base: position 26,163,587 of record NC_141994.1, on the reverse strand, counting down.
AACTGCAACAAAATTATAATGTTGTTTACTGATGGAGGGGAAGAAAAGGCTCAGGAGATATTCGAGAAGTACAATAAAGACAAGAAGGTAAGATCCTCCAGTAAATTTCTTTTGGGATATTTACTTTTTAAAAAATTATTTGCAATTTAAAAAAAAAAAAATCAAGAAGGCGTTGCAAATATGTAACATGCATGAACTTAGGTCAGTGCATAAGAAATAGGAACGAACAGTGGAATTTTAAACAAAGAGCTTTGGTCTATTTTAAAATAATATTTTATTCATTTTCACATTCACATTTTTAGGCAATCATAAAAAAAGAAATGTGACAATTTAAGGAGATAACAGAAACTATGTCACAGCTGGGGTAGCACCAGGTTGACTATCTGGGCTCAGAAGCTAAGCAGGATCTGGTCTGATTAGCATTTGGATGGGAGACTTTCTGGAAATGCCAAAGCTGTAGGCTACATTGCAAAGTTGAAAAACATTCTGGAAGAAGGGCTGAAGTCAACTTTCAATTATTGCCAAGAAAAGCAGATGAACGTTTCTATGTGTCACCCAGATTTGAAATTCCAAGCTCTCTTGACTTTCAAAGATTTTGTCATAGAGCACAATCACACACTTTTGGGTTCTCTGTCCAAACAATCTCAAATTCACTCTAACTGTGTCTTCCCTCAGCGCCATCTTCACTACCCCATCTTTCCAAGTGTTGTTAATATGGTGGCAAGACTTCCAGCCTAATGGAATTGAGTGTTGTTCAACTTTCATTTCATGGCTTGTTGATAGGACCTGAGAAGAGAGGACACAATGCCTCCTCTCAGCTTTCGTGTATTTTGGAAGAACGCTTGATGAAGGGTCTTCAAAGTCAACTTCATGAAATTAGCTATTTTCTAGTTTTTGGTGAAGTCTTCCCTTCCCCTCTTCTTGGACAGTTGAGTTGGGACAGCAGGACTGGAGCAATGGAAGTTCAATGGTGGTAGTGCCATGACTGTTCTACAGTTGGGAACCCAATAGCTATCTGCACTCAATAACTATCTTTGGTAGCATGGGAGATAATATAGTGACATCTTCGTCTGGGGTAGCACATGGTGGTTGGGACCAATCAGAATAAAGCTGGAAGGACCTTGGAGGTCTTCTAGCTCAAGCTGGAGACCCTATACCATTTCAGACAAGTAGCTGTCCAGTCTTTTCTTAAAAACCTCCAGTGATGAAGCACCTACAACTTCTGAAGGCAAGCAGTTCCATTGACTAATTGTTCTCAACTGTCATTGAGAACATTTCTCCTCATTTCCAGGTTGCTTATCTCCTTGATTAGTTTCCATCTGTTGTTTCCTGTTCTGCCCTCAGGTGCTTTGGAGAATAGCTTGACTCCCTCTTCTTTGGGGCAACCCCTCAAATACTGCATATACTGCTATCACGTCCCTCCCTAGTCCTTCTTTTCTCTAGACTAGCCAAACCCAATTCCTACAACCGTTCTTCATATGTTTTTGTCTCCAGGCCTTTAATCCTTTTAGTTGCTCTTCTTTGCACTTTTTCCAAAATCTCAAAGAAGACCAACTAAAACAATTAAAGGCCTGGAAATGAAAAAAAAAAAAAACATCAGAGGAATAGCTACAGATATTGCAAATTGGGTATGGCTAATCTAAGAGAAAGCAAGGACTAAGGGTGACATGATAGCAATATTCCAGTATTCGAGGGTCTCCCAGTTGCTTTCTTCCCCTTCTGTCAGACAACTGAAATACTAATTTTTGGGGGGGCTACTCAAATTACCACTGCTGTTTAGAGCAAGCTGGAAGTAGTGGGATTCAATTTTTTTTTACTACCAGTTCTGTGGCCATGGCTTGGTGGGCGTGGCAGGGAAGGATACTGTAAAATCTTCAATCAGAAGTGGTATTTGCCGGTTCTCCCAACTACTCAACATTTCTGCTACCAGTTCTTCAGAACTGGTCAGAACCTGTTGAAGACCACCTCTGGTTGGAAGTCCTTGATTCAGATAGTCTCTGACATGTACCGGCCAGAGATGGGAATTCTAGCCAGATCCTAGATCGTTGATTGATAAGAAGACTAACCAGCTTAAAGAATGTCAGGCAAGCTCTTCCTTGTAATTAAATTTAAGACTTCAGCTAAGTGGTCTGTCACTTTCCAGAAAGGTCTTTGCGGGAATGCATCATTACGGGCACCAACTTCTTGTTCGCGCATTCATTTATTTAATCCATGGTCTGTGCGTAGAATGTCCTAGCATCTGGCAAACGACATGGGCTGATTAAAATCCTGTTTTTATAAAGCTCCGTTATGTGAAATAAGCCTGAATTGTTAATAACTTGGCTGTCTGGAAGACTGTTCAATTCCACCGATGATATGTTGGGTTTTTGTGTGTTTTTTTTTCAAACATTTGGTGGGAGTCAATTTTGTATTTAAGGTGATTTGACCACGAGGGAAATCAAAGACAGTTGTTAAGGCAGAGATGGATCGCATTATGAAATGAGGTGCGATGTGCCTTTTTGTTCTATTTTTCAAAAAGCCGTTGTGGGCTTTTGTACCAAGAAAATAGATATTGAGGGGAACTAGGATTTACTTCAGAAACTGCTCATTTGAGTAGAGCAATCAATATAGTGCAGCGATGTGCACCTTTACCTTTAGTAATATTGTAACTCCCAGTGCTTATTTTGAAGAATTCATTGGTTGGAAAAATTAAAATGCACACGCACAAAGACAGATTTGAGCCACAGTGGCACAGTGGTTAGAGTGCAGTACTGCAGGCTACTTCTGTTGACTGCCAGCTACCTGCAGTTTGGCAGTTTGAATCTCACCAGGCTCAAGGTTGACTCAGACTTCCGTCCTTCTGAGGTGGGTAAAATGAGAACCCAGATTGTTGGGGGCAAGATGCTGACTTTATAAACCGCTTAGAGAGGGCTATAAAGCACGACAAAGTGGTATAGAAGTCTAAAGGCTATTGCTCTTGCTATCTCTGCCATGGTGGTGCAGTGATTAGAATGCAGTATTGCAGGCAAACTCTGCCAACTGCCAGTAGTTCGATCCTGATCGGCTCAAGGTTGACTCAGCCTTCCATCCTTCTGAGGTCAGTAAAATGAGGACCCAGTTTGTTGGGGTCCATATACCGATTCTGTAAACCACTTAGAGAGGGATGCAAATTACTTTGAAGTGGTATATAAGTCTAAACGCTATTGTTCGTTCAGAAAAGGGGGCTTCAAACAATTCACAGAGTTCCCCCTCCACACAGGAATCTTGTTTCCATTGTGAGATTCTGTCTTCTAAACCCTTATTTCTTGATATTAAACCTGGTTTATGAAGTTCCATGTGAACGGACCAGTGTTAGAGGCTTAACAATGTGCTGTGACACCATTTGTATGGCAGATTCACCATTCATGTTCAACCCAACCCACATAAGATGCCTTTTCAGATCTGGAGATGAATATCTGACGGTTTGAACTAGAGATAAATTTAAAAACTCTTTCAGGCTAAAGTTTTGGTCAAACTTCTCTGTCAATCCTAGGTCTCTGGTTGCCGTTTTGCCAAGTTGGAAAGCATCAAACCAACCTTCCCTTGAGTTGTCTTCTCAGTACCACCCAACTTGGCATTCCAGAACTTTTACTGATTAATTATTGGCTTAAATTAAGTTTCTTCCCAGTGGGCTTCACCCCTCTTTCTTTGATTGACATTTTTCAGTCTAATTGGCACTGGAATGTTGAATCCAAATTAGCTGCTCTCGTATTCTCTTTGAATGCCTTATTACCTGGGAGGCTTTAAAAGAAACTATCTTTTTTTAGACAAGGAACTTTACATGGTGAGCTTCAACAGGATCTAGGCAAATTGCTTGATAGCATTTACCCAAAACAAACTTAATTTAGATAACCAAAAGCAATCATTGTACAACTGATATAGTTTGAAGGCTAAATGAGGCTCGTCTTCTATTTTTTAAAAGAAGCTAGAAACTTTTGGTCACTCAACAACAGCTCTTTCACTAGATGGCAGGCATTGTTTAATGATGCTGCAGTATCAACCCATCCTTTTGTTCCTCATGGCAAAGTTTTTTTTCTTTTTTCTTTAAATAGAATTTTATTCAATTTTCAAAGATTGAAAACATAAAATAAAACTTTGTACATTGTTATCAACATCAAGTCATCTTTTACATTTCCTTACATTTTTCTATATATAATTTCTTATTCCATTATCATTGCATAATTCTTTCCTTACTCTTGCTACAAATTATTTACATACCTTCTCATTCTTTACCTAATTGCTATTTTAATTTCTTTGTATTCTTAAACCATTCGTCCCAGGCTCTATAATATGAATCTTCCTTATCTTTTAGTTTCAATGTTAGCCTGTCCATCTCTATACAGTCTATTATTTTCTTTATAACCATACTCTCTGGTGGTACTCTTTCCTGCTTCCAAAATTGTGCGTAAGAGATCCTCGCAACTGTTAAAATATGTAACATAATGTATTTGTCTTTTCTATTACAATTTTGTGTTATTATGCCTAATAAAAATAGTTCTGGTTTGGATTCAATTTTCTGATTTATATTTTTTTCTAATCACTGTTGAATTTCTTCACTTCTGGGAAGGTCCACCACATATGAAAATAAGTGCCTTTTTCTTTCTTGCACTTCCAACAGCTTGGGCTAAATTGAACATTTTTGCTAACCTAGCGGGGGGGTAGGTGCCACCTGTAGAACGTTTTATACAGGTTTTCCCTGTATGCTGCAGATATAGTTAATTTGTAATTTAGTCCCCACATTTTTTCCCAATGTTCCAAATCTATATTGTGGCCAACATTTTTCATCCAAAGCACCATCGTTTCTTTGACCACCTCCTGTTCCATTTTGAAATCTAATAGAAAATTATATATTCTGATGCTGAAGTATCAACCCATCCTTTTGTTCCTTGTGGCAAAGTTTTTTTTTCTTTTTTCATTTCCTATTAACACTCATGAATAGGTTCAAAAGTTTATTAGCATTGCTAATAATAAAGACCAACTGTATTATACTCACAGCAGCATTTTTAGCTGATGTTTAGAGAACACACACATACACATATATTTCTGTTTTAGGTCCGTGTGTTTACATTTTCTGTTGGTCAACATAATTATGACAAAGGACCCATACAGTGGATGGCCTGTGAAAACAAAGGTATTGTGAGTTTATATGCATGAATAAATACTTTACAACAAGCCACCATTTATATTTATTTATGATGACATTGCTGCTTCATGGACTCTGATTCTTTTAAGCTTGTAAAGGAGATTATTTGCAGTTCACAGTTGAAATGTAAAAAGAGAGGAAACTCCACTCCCTCCTAGTATTGATGAGGTTACCTAGTTGGGTAATGAAATGTCTGCAAGAAAAGAAGCAAGCCCAGACAGCATGAAGTTAAAACAACATTTTAACCTTAAGAACAATAGAATATTTATAAAGCAGGCAGCAAAATATGGAAAACCCATATTTTCTCTTATGGATAAAATCAGATTTATGTCCTTGTAGCTTTCTTTATTTACTATTTATGAACCTCATGTAGTCTTGTTAGATCTATATCCTTTCCCTTGCTAAATCTGAATATAAACATAAGCTTAATGCTTGCATGATCAAAGGTGTATTTTTACACATTTTACTCATGTAAAGAAGCTTACTTATAATTTATTGTAAATGACTGTCAATTTATTGGGAGATTTTTTGAACAAAGAAATTATGGCACGCAACTTGGATATTTGTGTGGCCACTACAGAAGAATAATAATTAACCATAGTCAATAGGAAAGACAAAAAAATATAGGGAAAAAAATAATCAGGAAATTTACATCAACAATCTTTACATGTATATGGCTTCCAAATTTGAATTTCATAATTTCTTCTGCTGTCGACTCCATGTCCATAGTCATAATATTTCTAGTCGATTGTCTGGAAATCCTATTTCATTAAAACTCCAATTTCTGCATTGCATTTTCTATTTCAGGTTACTATTATGAAATTCCTTCCATTGGGGCCATAAGAATAAACACACAGGTATGTTTGCATTTTTGCAGCAATTTATTGATCGGGAATGCCAGTTCTAAAGTGGAAGAAATTAAAATTCATCCATATAAAAATAGCTAGTAAAAACAACTCTGGAGAAATCATGGTAGGTAGCTTGGATATTTGTATGACCGATCTATCTCCACTTCTCTCATCTTATAAATATCAGTCAGTGTTGTTAGGTGCCAATTAAATGGAGGGGAGGAACATTGTGTAAAAATGTAGAAGAAGAAAATAATTAACAATTGTCGATCAGAAAGGGGAAAAAGTCTGGATGGCAGATGCGACAGAACCTGAAGACAGCAAAATTGAAGAGAAAGAAACAGAAAAATCACAAAATACTTAGACCCACAGATATAACAATGATATGCCTCACACCCAATCTTTGCTTTTTTTATTAAAAAAAAAACAGGAATACTTGGATGTTTTGGGGAGACCCATGGTAATGGCTGAGCAAAAAGCCAAACAAGTCCAATGGACAAACGTTTATTTGGATGCTCTGGTACGTGCAGCGTATGTATTTGGACAAAAATTACTTAAAAATGAAATGTTGGTTGCATTAAAATGTTGCATTAAAATGTTACTCCTGTTGTCATGGTTCAAAGGAATCTCTTTAGCCAAGAGAGAGGGAGGGAGGGAGGGAGGGAGAGAGAGAGGAGAGAGAGAGAGAGAGATGCTAGATAGATAGATAGATAGATAGATAGATAGATAGATAGATAGATAGATAGATGATAGAGATAGTTAGATATATATATATAGAGAGAGAGAGAGAGAGAGAAAGAGAGAGAGAGAGAATCTTGGCAAAATATACTTTTTTCTTCTTCTTGTGCTCCACAGTAAAAAAAATTGAAGAATTTGCTTTCAGAACAACAGAGTTGGAAGGCACCTTGGAGGTTTTCTAATCCAGACCCCACCCCAGGCAGGAGATCCTATACCATCTCAGACAATTGGTTGTCCAGTCTCTTCTTAAATGCCTCCAGTGATGGGAGCACCCACAACTTCTGGTGGCAAGCTGTTCCACTGGTTAATTGTTCTAACTGTTAGGAAATTTCTCCTTAGTTCTGGGTTGCTTCTCTCCCTGATTCATTTCCATTGCTTTTGTTTGAATGACTCTTCTGAACAGCTTGGCCAACCTAGATGAAAGCTTTGGCTCTAGATTAGAACAGAACAGAACAGAACAGAATAGAAATAGAATAGTATATGGAATAGAACAGAACAGAATAGAATAGAATAGAATTCTTTTATTGGCCAAGTGTGGTTGGACACACAAGGAATTTGTCTTGGTGCAAATGCTCTCAGGGTACATAAAAGAAAAGATACATTCGTCAAGAATCAAGAATCATAAGATACAACATTTAATAATAGTCATAGGTTACAATAAGCAATCCAATCATACTAGGAAACAGTCAATATAAATAGTAAGGATCCAAGTTACAGTCATACAGTGACAAGTGGGGTGGGTGGGGGTGGGCAATAAGGAGTGATGAGAAGATTAATAGTAATAGTAGTGCAGTCTGTGTAAATAGTTGTACAGTGTTGAGGGAAATATTTGTTTAGCAGAGTGATGGCATTTGGGGAAAAACTCCCCTTGTATCTAGTTGTTCTGGTGTGCAGTGCTCTATAGCATCATTTTGAGGGAAGGAGTTGAAACAGTTTATGTCCAGGATGTGATGGGTCTGTAGATATTTTCACAGCCCTCTTTTGGACTTGTGCAGTGTACACGATGGAAGGCAGGTTGGTAGTAATTGTTTTTTCTGCAGTCCTAATTACTCTCTGAAGTCTATGTCTGTCCTGTTGGGTTGCAGAACCAAACTAGACATATTAAATTGGCATAATTGTTTTCCCTATCCAATGCCCCAACTGATTTGCAGCCAAGCATTGTTTGTTTAGCTTTGCTGAAAGGCAAAACGACGTAACATTTTGCTGGTTGTTTAGTTATCTCTAACGTGAAGCGTGTCAACTACACAACCATGCAGGAAATGACACTGATTTACAACACAGGTTGCAAGAATTGCAACCGCAGCTATCGAAACCTTTGGCACTGAAAGGTGATAACATTTGACAGGCACATTTAAACCCGACAGCGATTATTGTAATCTAGGATTGCTGCCCGGTCGGCTGAATTTCCACCTTTTCCTGTTGGCTTTACAATATAATATCTCTTTAATTTTTTTTTCAATGTGCTCTGTCCATTCTGAGCCAATCCTATCAAAGAGGTCAGTCTTTTGCATCATTATAGTTCCGATGTTCAAAGTTCAATGACCACATTCTTGCTTAGTGATGGAGGCCTTACTGGAAATGTCATGGATAAAGTTCATATCTTCCAACACATCCTGTTCTTAAATGTCAGTAAGGAGAGAAGCAAAAATTACACCAAAACCATTCCATCTTCATAATCATTTCTCCCTCCCCCATGAGTTCCAAAGAAAAGGAATATTTATTTCATCGGCACTGAAAAGCAGATTAAATTATATAAATAAGTTGAACAACATGTTCTACAGATGACCTAGTGTTGAGGACTTACTTTAGGGCTGAAGACAAAAGTCTGTTTTTTCTCAGAGGTAATGGCACACTTTTCTATCCCCTGGGCCATTAAAATAAAGTTTTCTGATTAGAAAGACCAGGGGTCTTCAAACTTGACAGCTTTAATACTTGTAGAGTTCAACTCCCAGAATTCCTTCTCCGATCATGTTAGCTCAGGAATTCTGGGAGTTGAAGTTGAAGTCCAGAAGTCTTAAACTTGCCAAGTTTGAAGATCCTTGAGATAGATAGATAGATAGATAGATAGATAGATAGAGAGATAGCTGATGGAGATAGAGAGTGAGAGAGCTGATAGATACACAGATAGCTGAGAGAGAAAGAGAGAGGGAGGGTTGATAGATACATAGAGATAGATATTATATATATATATATATATATATATATATATATATATATATATATATATATAATATATATATATAATATATTATAATATATATATATAATATATAATATATATATAATATATATATATAATATATAATATATATAATATATATATAATATATATATATATATATATATATATATATATATATATATATATAATATATATAATATATATATATATATATATAATGAAAGCACAGAGCTGGAGAGAGAGAGAGAGATGAATGAGAGAGCTGCTAGATACTGAGAGATCCATATATATAAATATATATATATATATATATTCTGAGAGAGAGAGAGAGAGAGAGAGAGAGAGAGATATACATAGAGATAGCTGATATAGATAGGTAGGTAGGTAGGTTGGTAGATAAAGCTGATTGATTAATTAATAGACAGACCGGCAGGCAGGCTGGCAGACAGACAGACAGGCAGGCAGACTGACTGACTGACTGACTCATTTTTCTGGAGACCACAGAGTGTGGTGTGGTGTGGTCCAACCCTCCAAGATGGCAGATGTAGCATACAGAGGGCCAGGCCTTCATTATGATGCCCCATTCATTCCCCCTACAGCTCGTGGAGACTGCTGTTTGTTTTCTTCATAAAAAAAATGTTCCACGTTATTTCACATGTTATTCACAAATGACATTTTGAGAACTGTGGTTTTGAATTGTGACTTCCCTGTTTTCTTGGTTACTTTTTGTTTTCTCTATAAAACAATTCTCTCTCCGATTGATTTCTAGGAACTTGGGTTGGTCATTTCGGGAACCTTGCCAGTGTTTAACTTTACCAAAGATCAAAACAACGTTCAGGTAAGCCCCTCACGCAATCCTGGGGTGACATAAAGCTTCCACATCAAACAGTTTAAGTAGTCTAAAGACTTGAAATGGAAACCAGTTCATCCTCCCTGCAATGAGCTTGCAATACTACAAGCACTGGGGATATCAGGAGATTTGGGCAGTTCAGATGAGTATAAAGACTGATTGCAAGCTTGAGTTTTCTACAAAAATCTGGTCAACTAACAGACAACAGAAAAGAGTGGGAGATAAGAAAGACATTCAAGGTGTGTTGGAGTTAGATCTCTTGCGGGTACGCAGGGCTCATTGACTCCTCCTTCGGATTCAACTTGGTCATCTCCTATAGCAGGGCTGTCAAACTCCCAGCCCACAGGCTGGATGCGTCATGTGCTGGCCATGTGCACGCCCGGTTTAACAAAGGGGGGGGGAGTCTCGATATGGCACGTGATGCTGCCATGAGGACTTGACTTTGATGCCCTTGTACTACAATATCTCTGTGCAGAAATAAGTCCACAAAGATACATGAGATTTAACTTTTAAGAGACCACAGCTTGTATATTTTCAACACAAACGGACTGGGAACAAGTTTTACAACATTTGATTTGGAAATCATCTAAGTAGATTTGTATCTGGAGTTTGTTTGCTGTGGATCATCAGGAAATAACTTCCAGGTTTTGTTTGTTTATCTTGGTGTGGGTGTGAGAGAGAGAATGTGTTGGCAACTCCATTCAGATTGTTCTGATATTCTGAGTATCTTGGATTAATTATAGGCTACTCCTCTGGAGATTGGGAGAAGGCCATGACTGACTGAGACAAAAAAAAATAAGAGATGCCTGGGTATACAGATGGTTTCTCTTTCTTTCTTTCTTTCTTTCTTTCTTTCTTTCTTTCTTTCTTTCTTTCTTTCTTTCTTTCTTTCTTTCTTTCTTTCTTTCTTTCTTCCTTCCTTCCTTCCTTCCTTCCTTCCTTCCTTCCTTCCTTCCTTCTTCCTTCCTCTTCCCATCTTCTTTTTTTTCTTTCTTTCTTTCTTTCCCTCACTTTTTTCTTTCTTTCTTTCTTTCTTTCTTTCTTTCTTTCTTTCTTTCTTTCTTTCTTTCTTTCTTTCTTTCTTTCTTTCTTTCTTTCTTTCTTTTCTTTCTTGTCGGGAGATGCAAACATGGGGTACACACACTATCAAAGTAAACACCAGGCTTTAACAAGACCTCAAATGGTGTTAATTCCTTGACATGTAAAATCTATACACCACTGGAGGAGGAATCATCTCATCAACATCTGGAACATGCCAATTTCTTCTTAATTATCTTTCACCTCCTCCAAACAGAAATTTGGCTTTATTCATTCAACACTAACATTTAATCATCTGAAAATAAATCTGTTTTTTGTTTGTTTTGTTGGCCAGAACCAGCTGATCCTTGGCGTAATGGGAGTTGATGTGTCCTTAGAAGAAATTAAAAAAGTCACCCCTCGCTTTACTGTAAGTTTCCTCTCTTGTCTTTTTGCTGTTTCTGCAGTAGGTTGGATCCTCTTCAAGTTTCTCTTCCAGTCTATCTCGTTCCACTTGACTTCCTGGAAGTCAAGGGAGGGAAAAAAATGATTTCCCCTTTCCCCTATTTTTGGCTTCTTTCTTTAAGCAGTGAACGCAAGAGCTACCCATGTTCTAGTCCCTTGTAGATGACTTGGAGGTGATGGCTCTGTGCCACGGCTTTCAAAAACTGAGGACACAAAAGGAGTTATTAACCTGATTGTCCCCTCCGCTTCCTTTGTAGCCGATGCTTTTGAACATTATATCAACCATAAACAATCTCCTCTTTGGGACTGAGTGGCCTTCCCTTTACATAATACGTCATGTTTATATCAATGGGGGATCACTGTTGTTGTTTTTTTTCTCGTAGGAATCAGGTTGGAACAAAATGAAACAGCTTAATTTCCAGGATTATTTCATCATCGGGTTTTTTTTTCTGGAGCTATTATGAATGATATTAAAATGTGCTGAAATATTTTGCAGCCAGAATTTTTTTAGTTCCTCGTTGAACCATCTCCAGATAGGCTGAAGATAATAGACCTTGTCATTTGCAAAAAGTTGCATCAATTCAATTCACGTTAGCATTGAAGAGAAGTTTCAATTCCATAGTCAGTATGGGCAGTCCTCAACATACGACCATGGGCGGGGGGCAATGTTTCTGTGACAAAGCGAGAACAGTGGTTCAGTGAATTTTGCCTCATTTTTACAACTTTTTTGTGATGACCCAGGATGGGATACAAAATAAACACAGTCACAAAAAACAGGTGAAGCCCCTTTTATTCCTTCACTTTACTTCCAAGCTCCAACTATTCTTGACTGGAGACAAAAAACTTGCACACGAGCAGTTACCAGAAGGAGGAAATGCCGTTTAAATTATAAAGAGTAAAGGACAACACAAACCAGGCAAGATAAGGGCTGGAAGACATCCACAGATATCAGAACACATACTAGTAAGGACGCCAAACTCAGAGAGATACAATAAACTAGAGATATTTTCACGCTTTGTTTCCAGCACTCGCCCATACGCATGTCCATCCTCTTATTCAGTTGCTGCAGCCCATGAAGAGGATCAAGGCCCTCTCCTCCCGAGTAGACCACGTCTCTCCCTTATCTTCTCCCTGCATGCCCTAGGATGGAGAGGGGATGGGCCTGGGTCCTCCTCTGACTGCCCGCTGGCCTCTGCCCTTCCCCAGCCTCTTCCACAACCTCCAGAGCCACACTTCCACTCCCTGTTGGCTGTTCCTCCTCTCCTTCACAGTCAGGGGCATGGCACTTTTCTTGCCATAGCTGTTAAATGAAACACTGTAGTTATTTAAGTTAGCAACATGGTTGTTAAGTGAATCTGGCTTCCCTGTTGACTTTGCTCAGCAGAAGGTTGCAATTGACAAACTAAATAAAATAAAAAATAAATAAATGGGATCATGTAGCTCCAGGACATTGCAACTGTCATAAATGTGGGTCAGTTGCCAAGGATCTGAATTTGGACCGCATGAATCTGGGGAATGCTGCAATGTTGTATGTGTGAAAAATGGTCATAAGTCTCTTTTTCTAGTGCCGTTTTAGCCTGGAATGGTCACTAAGCAAAAAACTGTTGTAAGTGGAGAACTACCTGCATGGTTACAATGTCCAGCTTTTCTGAGATGCAATTATTACATTTCTTTTCCTTTAACAGCTGTGTCCCAACGGTTATTATTTTGCCATTGATCCCAATGGCTATGTGCTGCTTCACCCAAATCTTCAACCAAAGGTATGGGATATCTTCTGGTTGCCATTTATTTCAATTTTCCATTGTTTTGCAAAAGGCATTTGAAAAGATCGTTAATTCTCCGAAGATTTTCAGTTTTCCCTGGTAACTTTGGTGCATGTTCAGAAGGTCTTTTGCTTTTATTTTATACTCTAAAGCAGGGGTCCCCAACCACCGGGCCCCGGACCGGTATCGGTCCGTGGAACATTTTCTACCGGGCTGCCGGTTTGCTGGGCGCCGCCATCTTGTTTTGATGAGAAAGTGCTTCCGGTGAGCTTTTCCGGTTCCAAAGCGGCGTTTGGGTCCTGAAGGAATCCTCGCGCCTTAGTCTCATCGAATGGGGGGCGGCTTCGAACAAAACTAAGGCGCGAGGATTCTTTCAGCACCCAAGGCAAGGTGAGCCGAGCGACTGTCCTGAAGCCGTCCCGAAGCCCATCGACAAAGGTACAAAGGAGGAGTTGAAGGTGGCAGGGAGAAGCAGGGGACGGCTGGCTGGCCGGTCGCTCGGCTCGCTTTGCCATGCGTGCTGATGCCGGTACCGGGCCGTGGATCATTTTGTGATCCGGTACCGGGCCATGGTACAAAAAAGGTTGGGGGCCACTGCTCTAAAGCTCCAAGGCCCATCTTTCTGTTGGATAAAATGGACCAAAGCGGAAGGTAAAAACCCTACTAAGAACTTCCATGCTCGAAGTAGCTGAAATCACAATAGGACATCGCTTTGATTTCAAGATCTAAAGAAAGACTGTTTTGAATTTCTTCAGTTTGTTGTCCAGTTTCTTTGGTTTATGGCCCAATACCTTATTTTTCTTAAATTCTTATTTGTGTACATGCTGAAACTGAATCTTGAAATGTGTATGTCCATTTGCTTGTCCAAAAACTGAACATAGTTTTTGACACCTCCTCTTTTGCTCTTCGAGTTTAACACACGTACAGTTGTTATGTAGACCAGCTTACATCTTTAGTAAACTCTAACTGTGCCTTATTTATATTTACACATACACACAGGCTCTGCTTTTTACATTTTTAAAAAATGTGTTTGAGGAGTTTTTAAACTCAAAGCATGTACAATACAATGAGCTTTTTATTTATAGCTTTGTGGATAGCTTTTATTCCCCTAACAACAAATTATCACTGTTCCTGAAACCCCGACAAGCCTTTTGAAACATGACCTATTTTTTTTCCCCTGCCTAAAAATTCACAGCAAAACACAGTTCTGCAACTGGTTTGTTTGACTTACAAGCAAATTATATCAACTTCTATTCATTTTATTTTTTTTAAAAAAAAAACTCATTCAATTTAATAGTGCTTACTTCCAAATCATTGTGGTAATTTTGCGGTCCTTTTTCTCCTGAAACTATTATTAGAATATAAAAACTCTAACTCTAAAAGTTCTGGGGGAAAAAAATCCTTTTATTCAACTGAATGATCTGGTTTGTGGGTTGGGCTATTAAAGTATAATTATGTAGTATTGAAATATGGCTACAATTACTTGAGCTGGTATAGTAGACCGTGTTGTAAAGCAGACATCCTTTTGCTTAGATGTTTATTATTTATTTAATTGGATGTCTTAAATTTGATTTCATCATGCAGAACAGGAGACTCCTGTCCACAATCAACTCGGATCTTTTAAAACAGGGAATTATTTGTAAAATAAGTTCTTGTGGAGGACCAGGGAGACTTTCAAAATAAGGTTGGACGTGGCCCATGGCTTTACCAACAGAATTGGGGTGGTGAAATGTAACACCCCCGTGGTTATGTTGGTTTCAATGGCACCTCCACTTGTAGCAAAGAACCCAGTGGAAATGCTTGCAGGGAATGAAACAATGCGTAGATGCCAAGCAGAACCAATATTTACAAATTACTATGAAACTGAAGGAAAGTATTATTTGGTAACCCAGCGAGTGATTCCTGCTAGTTGGTAATTCAGTAGGGAAATAACCTGATCCCAGCTCCTTTCTTTCTCTTGAGTAGCCAGTCATTTTAATGTTGAAAATTGGGATTCGGTTCTGAGTTGCTGGATCGAAGAGGCAGGTTGTGCGCAAAGAGAGGAAGCGCACAATCACACTTGCAAGTCTCCATCTTGTTAGGGTTGTAGGTGTCAGGGTTCCAAGTAATGAATCCATACATTGGTGGGATTCAAATTGTTTTACCACTGGTTTGGTGGACATGGCTTGGTGGGCGTGGTGGCTTGGTGGCTTGTGGGCCTGCACATAGCTCTCCCCATACCAGCTGAGACCTGCAGCGCCAATCAGCTGAGAGGATAAAAAAGAGAAAAGCGCAGGTGTGGGTGGAAGGGCCGATCCTTCACTTCTCTCTTCTTTTTCCTCTCAGCTGATTGTTTTTTTCCTATTCTCAGCTGATCATCAGAAGCTTTTTTTTAACTACTGGTTCAGCTAAACCAGTCTGAACCGGTAGCATACCACCACTGAATCCATAGCAACCAAAACTCCAAGGCATGTAGATTCCTCAAATAATACTTTTATTGGAATTATCATATTGGCACATATCTGGTGAAAACCAAGTCTAAAGATTCTCGTGTTTTTCACCTCATTGAAAGCAAAAGTTTGTCTTTCTCAAAACAATCAGTGACATGGTCCAATCCTGATGCTGTCTGGTTGTTTGGTGACATCACTCCACCTTCCTCCAACCAGGTGCGAGAATGTCCTTGGTTCCCAAGAGAAAGTATTTTGTTTTGGCTACAAAATCCCAGCTCTCTAAAAAATCTGCCTCCCTATTCCTCAGCTTGAGTATGACAACACTGAAGCTTCCAAGATGGCTTCAGTTAGGTCAACTTCAGCATTGATGGGAGGTGTGTTGTAATGCTTGTTCTTCACATCCTAGTTGAGATACTTAGCTTCCAGTCCATCACACATAAAGCTATGGGTTACAGGGATAGGGGTTTATTCACAAGGAGTTGTCTCCCTCCACAGTCTATTAGTGAAGCACCTCACCTAAGTTAATGTGATCTGTGCCATTTTTAAATCATCTATCTGTCCTCGTTGCTCAGATAGCAAAATATTCTCTCTCTATTGAGTACCTTCAGTTGGAATCAAAGATGTCATGTCGAAGTTTGGTCTCAGAGATCTAGGACAACTCAACAACTCATTGTGGGACAAGAGTTACACTAAAATAGAAGAAACAGTAGAATAGAATCATTCAAGAAAGGATGCCGAAGGAGGGACAAAATGAAATGTAAATGACAAAAATTAAAATCTTTTTTGAATTCTTTTAAATAATTCAACTGAATGGTTGAATTGTTCCCTCAGTGAGTTGTTCCGTGCCGAGCTGGCCATGGCAAGTTGTCCGATGGTGAGCTAGCTGTGGTGAGGTGGCCATGGCAAGTTAACCATGGCGAATTGGCTGTGGCAAGTTGATGATGGCAAACTGGTAATGGCAAGTTGTCCCATTATGGATCTGATTGCCAAATTGCTCAGAATTTTAGATTAGAAGAATGAGGGTTGTTAGTAGAAATTAGAATGAGAATGAGTAGAATGAGGGTTGTTAGTAGAAATTGACTGCCATGTGGAAACGCCATATGAATAGATGCTGTTCTGTTGCTTTAGCACATTGGTGTGGGCATCCCCAAAGTTAAACAGAGGAGACCCTATGTCCAGGTAACTACGAATGGAAGTGACTAATGGTGTGGTCGAAGCTATTTTAGCTGCCTGGGAGAAATCTAAAGTAGGCTGTTCAACCAGCAGTTTTTCTCTAACGCATGAAGCTCGCAAAATTAAGTATCAATGCCTCTAGGAGATGTTCCTTCAAGTGAAAGCTTTTGTTTGTTCAGTTGAATTCGTGCTTTATCCTTTGCAGAAAAGCCTCAAAATGCAGCAGATTAATTATTGTGAAGTTGATATAACACTTGAGGAAGTATGCAAGGTTTTACGTTTGAAACTGACCACTGATAGAATTCTAAAGTAGATACTACAAGACTTTCAAATGCATCCTTGTGACTTTTTTTGACCATGTCTGCAGCTGTGATGACTCGGGGCATGGCGCAAAGGCAACATAGTCAGATAAGCAATAAGAGTCCCTTTAATATCTCCACCTTTGCCCCCAATGTCCAGGTTACCTTCTGACTGGAGAAAAACTCTCACAGGAACAGTCTTTAACTGCAGAAAATTAAATCCAAAACATGGTCAACACAAACTGTAACTTAAAGTCCAAACAAGCCAAACTGAAGTAATTAGTTTGGCAGGGCAGGAGCAAGAATTTCAGACTTGAAGGCACAGCAAAACTCACATAGTTGCGAAGATGCCAGGAGCACAGATAAGTCATGACAACACAGGATAAAGTAACCTTTGCTTCCAGCAGCTGCTGCACGCAGCCTGCCTTTCTTATTAACTGTTTTCCCAGTTGTGGCTAATGAAGGGAATCAGGGCCCTTTCCTCCCCCGTAAGCCACGCAAGCCACGTTGCTCCCTTTTCCATTCTTCCCTGTGTGTCCTAGGATGAAGAGAGGGTGGGCCTGGGTCTTCCTCTGAACTCCCTCTCCCTTGTTCTACCTCTGTCCTACTCTGCCCAGCCAGACTTTGCCCTTCCCCAGCCTCCTCCACAGCCAATGGAGCCACACTCCCACCCCCTGTCATCTGTCCAGCTTCCTCCTCGGATTCAGACTCTGACAGGGGCATGACAGCAGCCGACTGAAATCTGTGAGGCTTAATTAAGTATTGACTAACTTAAACCCCATTAATTTCAGCAGAATTACTCTTCTAAGCATGGTTAGCTGTTGAAATCTGTATTGCGACTGCCTTATAATTTTCTCTGGGGATTTTGTCTTATACAAATGGTCCTTGACTTATGACCACAAATGAGCCCCAAACATCTGTTTGTTAAGTGAGACATTTGTTAATGTGGATTTTATCCCATTGTACGATCTTTCTTGCCTCGGTCGTTAAGTGAAACTGCAGATGAAGTGAATCTGGCTTCCCCATTGATTTCACTTATCAGAAGGTGATCACATCATTTTTGGGATGGTCATAAATATGGGCCAGTTGCCAAACATCTGAATTTTGATCACATGGTGGTCTGGACAGATCGTAACTGTGAAAAATGGTCATAAGTCACCTTTTTTCAGTGCCACTGTAAATTGGAACAGTCACTAAACAAACTAATGTAAGTCAAGGATTATCTGTATACATAACACCTGCCTTGTTTCTGATATCTGCATGTATGTCAACATTTTATTATTTATTGTTTGCATTTGGGGAATGCTTGACACGAAAGGTTATGATTTGCAAATGTTACATTGCCGATTTTTAAAAACATGTCATTGCTATTCCCCTCCCCTCCAGTTCTGTTGATCTGAGTTGATTCATTTCACTGCCAAATTTAATAGTCCCTTGTTTCGATGAGTACAATTTTAGCAACTGTAATGTCACAGCAGGAGGTTCAAGTAATCTGCATTGATTAAAATTTCTCTACTTCATTCAGTTTAAATATTCTCATATCTAAGATATGATATATCTCATATAATAACTTAAATGCTTTCTGTAAAAAGTATCAACCAACTGAAGACAAGATCAATCTAATAAAATAGATTATATATTTGGTTCCTGAAGAATATCAGTAGCATTTTTCCACCCCAGCATGCTGGGGTTGTAGTGAAACTACATGCAGATGAATCTTTTTAATAAAGATGTTCAGAATTGAACCAATTTTTAACCTACAAAGTTCCTTTTCTTTAACGGAAGAAAAACAGTTCTATTCTTTTTTTAATTCTTCCTTTTTGTCCATCCTGCCCCCCTTTTATTTCAAAATTGAGTTTGTTTCCACCTTTGCATAACGAGGTCTTTGATTTCTGATGCTCCTGTTTGGAAAGGAGATATCATTATTATTATTTTCTTCTAATATATATGTGTTATCACTGTGAAGTTATGTCTGTTTCTTTGCTTGTATTTTCTGGATATAAAATGTTTTGAATTTTATGTAGAGCAAGAAAGGAGTCTCCAGATATTTCCTCATCATGAAACCAAGCAAATTAATTCCTGTTTCCCCAGTTGTCTCCCTCTTTTTGAATAAATTAATGATGCTTTTTAACTGAGCCTATTTCATAGTGTCTATGTGGACATATAGTTTCCTTGGTTGGTGGAAGTGATGCCTCCATTGGGATTTTAGGATTTTTTTATTTAAGTATTTAACCTGATTTAAAGCCTTGAAATTCTTTGACAATCTTTCTTTGAAACAGTAAGCAGTCTGACTCTGCTTAGCTTCTGAACCCAGAGAAGTTTTCCCATATATTATCAACCCTGAAATTCATTTTCTCTTTTCTTTCTCCTTCCTTCCTTCCTTCCTTCCTTCCTTCCTTCCTTCCTTCCTTCCTTCCTTCCTTCCTTCCTTCCTTCCTTCTTTCCTTCCTTTCTGGCTTTCTGGCTTTCTGGCTTTCTTTTGCTCTTTCTTTCTTTCTTTCTTTCTTTCTTTCTTTCTTTCTTTCTTTCTTTCTTTCTTTCTTTCTTTCTTTCTTTCTTTCTTTCTTTCTTTCTTTCTTTTATCCATTCATCCATCCGTTCATTCATTTGCTATATCAATCTTCTATATCTTCTACAGAGATCTTTCTTTGTAATAATTCCAGCTTAAATCTAAAGAGTACATGTAATTATAATTGTACTAGTTCTACAGAAAGGTAAGTAGGTACAGAAGTAGGTACAGTAAGTAGGTACAGTTCTACAGAAAGGTAAGTTGGATGAGTGCTGTTAGTTTTAGATTCTTATCAGGAAATGTTTATTATATGCTGCTTTGAAATCTTCTTCAGAATCCGAAATCTCAGGAACCCGTGACTCTGGATTTTCTGGATGCAGAGTTGGAGAATGACATTAAAGTTGAGGTACGTTGGAGTCATCATTTGAGATTTTCCATGATGACAATACAAGTTAGTTCTGAAGCAAATACAAAGGTCAGCAGCCATCTTAGGCATTTGGGGCTCAATTTTTTTTATAGCATCTAATTTTTCTTTTGTGCCTCTTGATGGCCCAGTATTCTTAAGACAGCATTCTTCAGAAGAAATTTGTAAGAATATTTTGTCATGAAGGAATTAGGCAAATGTCCTAATTGTCTTCCAGAATTCAACATAAAATTTAGGGGGAGGGATAAGTTTCAAAAATTAAGATGGAGGGCACGACACTGTGACCAACATTTTGTCTTTTTAGATACAAGTGACAGTAACACATGAACTAAAGGTTAGACTTTGAATATGAGCCAATCTACCATCTTGAAGTTTTTGACTCTCCTTCCCCTGGACACCTCTGATAGGCAACATTAATAAGATTGTTACCCAGTCAGCTTTCATGATCTAACAAGCAATCATTCTTTGCCATAACTCATACAAAAAGTTGGATTTTTATTGTTTTGCCTCCTGGAGTTTTATCCGTTTGGCTATGTTAGCATATCACCATAGTGTAAATGTGTTTTTTAGCCAATACAGGGACAAATAAGGGGTACAAAATCATAAAAACATATATAAAGAATGTAACAGCAAAGCTTTAAACCTGATGGGGAATGACGGATTTTAGGGTCTTTCTTAAGAATTTTCAAGAATTTAGATAAATCAAAGGTAACAGAGGAAGGAACGGTACTTCAGCTAAGATTTCAAACAGTTCCTGTAATATCTGCAAAAGACATTCGATATTGATTAAATCTGTGGTTCAATTAATTGGTTGGGAAGAAGAGAAAATAGAATCAGAAATACATGAACTATAGAATAAATTCTCTATTTGCATAGAAAAAACTACTGAGAAATGTTTAACTTCACTTTGTAGGAAGAAAAACAACTACAGATAAAAGATATTGTGAACTTAATGCATGGCAAATTTTCCTATCTAATGTAGATTGAACTATGACTAAAATATATATAATAATTACTTGTTGTCCCTGAAAATTAATGACAACATTCAATGGTTCTTTGATTATCACATTTGATTAAAGTTTATGAAAACATTTCTTCTTGTAATATTTAGAACATGGTCAGAAGGAACAATGCTTACAATAGCACTAGCAGTAGCCCTTAGACTTATATACCGCTTCACAAGGCTTTACAGCCCTCTCTAAGTGATTTCCAAAGTCAGCTACTTGCCCCCCAACAATCTGGGTCCCCATTTTACCTACCTCAGAAGGATGGAGGGCTGAGTCAACCTTGAGCCAGTTAGGATCGAACTCCTGGCAGTGAGCAGTGAATTAGCCCGCAATACTGCATTCTCACAACTGTACCACCAGGGCTTAGAATAGCAATAGCACTTAGACTTACATACCTCTTTATAGTACCTTACAGCCCTCTCTAAGCAGTTTACAGAGTCAGCCTCTTGCCCCCAACAATTTGGATCATCATTTTAGTGATCTTAGAAAAATGGAAGGCTGAGTTAACCTTCAAGCCAGTCAGGATCGAACTGCTGGCAGTAGACAGTGAGTTAGCCTGAAATACCGCATCATAAAGAAGTATGAAGTGACTTCTTAATTTTCTTAACCTGTAGATTCGGAAAAAGATGATTGATGGTGAAAGTGGCGACAGGACCTTTCAAACACTGGTCAAATCTCAAGATGAGGTGAGAATACAAAGATTTGCTTTCTGAGAAAAAGAAATAAGTTGGCTAAATGGACGTAAAACAAAAATGGCGGAAAGTTAAGGCTCTAATAGTCACAAGTCCAGAGCTAGAAAATTAGAAAGTGGATCATGGCAGGTGCTCATAGGGAACAAAAACACAAGATTCCTCTTCCTTCCAAGCCTATCCTTTTAACTATTACACAAATATAGGTAGTCCTTGACTTACGACAGTTCATTTAATGACTGTTCAAAGTTACAACAGTACTGAAAAAGGTGATTCATGGCCATTTTTCACATGACATCCCCATGGTCACATAATCAAAATTCATGTGCTTGACAACTGACTCATATTTATGATGATTGCAGTGTCCCAGGGGGGTCATGTGATCCCATTTTGTGACCTCCTGACAAGCA
This sequence comes from Pseudonaja textilis, assembly GCF_049901715.1. NCBI lineage: Eukaryota > Metazoa > Chordata > Lepidosauria > Squamata > Elapidae > Pseudonaja > Pseudonaja textilis. The sequence goes on along the minus strand of NC_141994.1, from coordinate 26,141,623 downwards.
AACCCACATTCATTTAACAACGGTGATACTAACTTAACAACTGCAGTGATTCACTTAATGGCAGTGGCAAGAAAGATGGTTTAATGGGGCAAAATTCACTTAACAACTGTCTTGCTTAGTAACAGAAATTTGGGGCTCAATTATGATTGCAAGTCAAGGACTGCCTGTATATGTATGTTTGACTAGTTCCCATCTCTTGGGGAAGTGGGAAATCTTCACACTAACGTTTGTGAAGTTGCAAGAAGAAAATGAAATATTTGTCAGGTTTCCCAGTGATGAAAACCATTTAAAAAGAAAAGAGCAAAGTCCATCTTTCAAAACAATTTCTTTTATTTAGGAAAGCATCAAATTGGCAATGTCTGTTGTAATTCCAGATCTGACACAACTTCACAATTACACCACACATTATTGGAAGTTAGAAACAGCCCCCAAAAGTCACATTCTCCAATAGAAGTAAATCAATGTTGCCTGGTGTCATCACCTCCAGGTCTCAGCAGGGTCAGCTTTTGTTCCCATGGGAAGAAGAACCACCTAGCCTAAACAACTCTCTCTATCTCCACTCCTCCCAAGCCTGAAACCCTTCCCCCCAAAACCAGCAAAGAGAAAGAAAGAAAGAAAGAAAAGGAATATATAATAAGGCTAAATAAAGTGGCTACACATATGTCAATTTCAGGCTTGACAATATTATTGAGTGATTCCCTCCCATTCCACTTAAAACATATACGTATATATCAAATCGAATAATTTTGATTGCAAACTTTGTTCAGGATGTTCACAGCTAAGTGAATACCGAAAGCTGCTTTGGGGAATTCCAAAAAGTCAGAATCTGTTCATGCCTCAACTGTTTACGGATTATTACCTATTATAATTTTTCTGAATATTATTAGGAAGCCCACAATGCAGCTGCTGAACAATTCTTAGCTTTTCATGAAATCATTGTTTCTGGTTATAATGCTACTATATGCTACCGGGAGCCAGGAGTTGTTGTGATAAATGATGAAAACTGAATAACTCCATTCTTTGGGGATATATTAACTCTGATTAAATCTCCACCAAGCGTCAGGAGACCTTCCAAAATTCTCCATTGTATTGCCTGCTCCATTCATCCCATTCTGTAATTAAACAAGCTGAAATGTTCAGATTAATGTTTGCAATGCCAGGATCAAGCTTGCATTCATCCTTCAAAGGATGTGAGTCGTAATGATCCTAAAAGAGGAATGAACAACACCAGGTCAATTTTCACCTCCCTGATCTTTGAAATTGCATCCAGGATTGTTGGTCCCAAATGGCCAGAAATAATATTGACTGGAAATTCATTAAAGCAATGCAATAGTTCAGATCGAATCTTTTCACAGAACTGCAGACAGAAGCATCCTTCGTGTTGTGTTAATTTTTTTTTTTTTAATGATAAATGCAGCATCACAATGGAAGCTCCATCCTACTTGGACTTGATTGCCTGCCCCTGTCACCTTTAGTTGCAGCTAAGTCATTAATGAAAGTGGAAGGAAGTTACAGAAAGAGCAAACTACTTTAGGGATTGGTGAGCTGTATTCCAGATGCTGTCATACACCAGGGAAATTGGGAGATTCAGGTAGTTTAAATAAGCATAAAGATTTACTGCAAGCTTAAGCTCTCTGCAAGAATCTGGCCAACTAACACTCAAGGGAAATGAGCGGGAGATAAGAAAAGCATTCAAGGTGGGCTGGACTTAGCTTTCTTGTGGGCATGCAGAGACTTGTGACTTATGACACATTTGACCTCTCCCTTGGGCTCAGCTTGGTCATCTCTTACATCTGCTTTCAATAACAAAGATTTCATTAGCTTCAATCACATTAATGTTCCTAAATATCTTTTATTTGAATTATTATTCATTGGAGTCCATCTTAGCTGAAGAAGATTGTCCAAACGCAGCACCAAATTGAACAATTTAAACAATCAGATTTTTCTACTTTAATAAAACACTTTTCAAAATAGAAATCTGCACATTAGCTTCTGAACGAATTATGGGTTTTGTCCTAATGGGCTGAGATATAATGATCCTTGGTTCACTTTTCAGCAAAGCTTGATTCTTGAATCGTATGGCATGCTTAAGCTTTCCTGAGATTCTTGATAAAATGTTGAAATTCATTTCTAGGCAATAACTACAGTATTCAGCCAGTAGATGGCAGTGTTTACAAGTTTGGATCTATGCTCTTTTGTTCTAAGTAGAGTTTCTTGTTTCCTGTTACAGTCAAATGGTTTAGCAGTAAAGCACATAGTGATTGTTCTCTTTGTGTGATCTGTGGTGTTATATATAAGCAAAATTTTTAACATAAAATGATTTTTCTGGCCTATTTTTTTGCAGCGTTATATTGATAAAGGCAACAGAACGTACACATGGACTGCTGTGAATGGCACAGATTACAGGTAATCAATTAGGAATATTTTTTTTTTCAAAACAAAAAGGTTAAAATGCCATTGTTCCTGACATTTCAATAGTAAAAGCATCCTATGATATCTGTTGGATGGCTAGCTTGCTCTGCAACTTTCTGAAAAACAGGATGAAAATCAAGGTAGAATCTTTTTCCTCTTATTCCTTTGTAACCAGTTTGTCTTTGGAAAAGTTTCTGTGGAAAATGATTTAGGCTGCCTGGTGCAAATATCTGTGAATATTTAATCTTTCCCTAAGGATTTTGGATAATTCTTCTCTAAGTTCCTCTTTAGTCCTCGTCTTTCTTTTCCCCTAACCTTTTCAAAAGGTAGAAAGGTAGGAGAATTTTCCCTGACCTTAGAGATAAATTGATTCTAGGGGCACCAAAGATGCTATCCCAAGCATCTATATGCAGCCTTTAACTGATATTTTTCATTACTCAGGCAAACACTTATTAATTACCTATTAATTAATCCTTGGTTGTAAAAACAGAGGCATAGAATCAAAATCATGTGAAGTATTAGTACTGCTTTATAAAGCCTTAGTAAGGCCACACCTGGAATACTACATCCAGTTTTGGTCACCATATAGCAAACAAGATATAGCTGTTTTAGGCATATATCAACCATGGGAAGTTAGGCTGAAAATTGCAATAAATAGAAGGCCTTTTCTGCACTGGAGTTGAAATTCCAGACATTCAAAGGGTTCCCCCAATTATTTTTCCATGCTTTCGGTACCAAATTAGGAATAAGTCGTGCTGTAAACAAAAACCTGGTGCTAAAAAAGGAGGTGGTACAAGCCACCTTTCATGCATCATGGAAGTTGATTTGAATTCTGCACATTTGGCAGAAAATTGATGGTCCTTATAGTCCCAATTATACAATTCTTTCTGGCCTTGACAACATAAGCCACCCAGAGTTGTTTAGCTATGAGATGGACAGGGAAATAAATTTCATAAATAAATCAGTAAAATAAACATTCCTGTAGCCAGAAAACTATCCAGGTCATTTACGGTTTTCCAAAATTCTATTATTCTTGCAATGATAGAGGGTAGGTGCCACATCTCAGTGCATTTAAATGGAAATCCTTCCTCATCAACACTTCTGGTGATGGATTGTCCTGCAGCAATTGAAAGAATGAATTCATGGAGTGGCAATTTCTCTCCAAAGTTAATGCTGACATTTGCTCATTAGCCACCATTGTTTTTCCGTTTCCTCGCTCTGAACTGTAAACAGCAATTTCTCCTGACTTATTACTCTCCCTTTCTCAATGCTGCTTTGCATATGTAATATTTCTGCCCAATATTTCTGAAAGATCTTTTGAATTTGGAAAACAATAGCTGTGAAATCTCCTGGGAGCCTCAAGGCAATAGGCTTATTTATACACACAATTATAGTTTTCAATTAGTTCCATTTTTTTCCCTAGCAGGAACTGGGAATGGGAAGGAAAATCTCCCTGATTTCCCTTGGCAAATATTAGTGAAAAGATGTCACACGAGATAATTAATAATTCTTCTTCGAGCAGATTAAGTGACAGCCATAATGGTAATGACAAGAGTTATAGCTCAAGAGTCTACAATTTCTTCTTAATGCTAATTTCAGCAGTTATCTCAGGAAATATTAAACAATAAGCATCCCACAGTAATAAAATGGTGATGAAGCCCAAGAGGATGTAAAATATTCATGATTTAAACATGATTTTGACAACAGTCTATAATCTCTGAGGCTATTTTCGATCTTTCACTGCCTTGTTTAGATATACAAATTAGTTATGTTTTAATTACGTCTTGAAGCCATGCCACCCAATTCAAAAGTCCTTGCATTTTTTTTCACTTCATGAACTATTATTATTTGGCATACGATGAGAACATGACAGAAGAGAAATAAACATATATACACAATCTATATAATTATAAGTCAAACTTCTGTGGGGATACGGCAATGGTCTTACTTCTGGATGTTCAATTAAACTATGCAGCAATCACTTGTGTTGCTTTGTGCAGAAATTCTAAGGAATCAGTGAATGCACATTGTGAGCAATTGTACAAAATATAACAATAGCAATAGCCCCTAGACTTATATACCACTTCACAGTGCTCTCTAAGTGGTTTACAGAGTCAGTCTCTTGCCCCCAACAATCTGGGTCCTCATTTTACCAACCTCAGAAGGATGGAAGGCTGAGTCAACCTTGAGCCAGTCAGGATCAAACTGCTGGCAGTTGGCAGAATTTGCCAGTAATACTGCATTCTAACCACTGCGCCACCACAATTCTTAGCAATAACAATAGCATTTAGACTTATTTACTTCCTAGTAATACTTTATAGCACTCGCTGAGCATTTACAATGTCAGCATAGTGTCCTCAACAATCTGGGTCCTCTTTTTACTGACCTCAGAAGGATAGAAGGCTAAGTCGACCTTGAGCTGGTCAGGATCGAACTCCTGACAGTGGGCAGCGAGTTAGCCTGCAATATGGCATTGTGACCACTGCACCAGTGTGTTTAATAGTTTGCATATCCGCCCTACAATTGCAACAGGGGGAATCTGATACGGGGCAGAGGCACTTCTTCCAGTATCACATTTTGTGATACTGGAAGAAGCATGAATAAAACAATAAAAAACAGCATTAAATAAGGAAGAAGTGAAAGCGATAAATGGAATCGGGGAAGGAATTGACTGAATAAAAACAGTGTTAGATAAGGGAGTAGTTTTCATTTTTGATACTCTGGAAAGGAATGGACCAAATAAAAGCATTCCGTCAAACCACACATCTATCATTTTGTCTGTAGTTTTCAGGTTTACATCTTAACCTGGGGAACTGCTGTTAAATCTCAAATGAATATCGGATTATTCCTTGATTATAATTGTTTGGTTTCTTTC